>NW_026596117.1:6068350-6070091 GCF_907164565.1 Psammomys obesus | reverse complement strand
TATATATATATATATATATATATATATATATATATATATGTCTTTCACTTGCTTGGTTAGAGTTACACCAAGGTACTTTATGTCATTTGTGGCTATTGTAAAGGAGGGCTTCAGAATTCTGTGAACTAATTTTGTATCCAGCTACTTTGCTAAAGGTTTTTATCAACAAAGTGGATGGATATAAAATTAACTCAAAAAATCAGTAACCCTCCTGTATACAAAAGACAAAAGGACTGAGAAAGAAATTAGGGAAAGAACATCTTTCACAATAGCCACAAATAGCATAAATTTCCTTGTTGTGACTCTAACCAAGCAAGTGAAATATCTGTATAATAAAAACTTTAAGTCTCTGAAGAAAGAAATTAAAGAAGATATCAGAAGATGGAAAGATCTCCCCGTGCTCACGGATCGGTAGAATTAACAGTGAAAATGGCCATCCTGCCAAAAGCAATCTACAGATTCAATGCAATTCCCATCAAAATACCAACACAACTCTTTACAGACCTTGAAATAACTATTCTCAATGTCATATGGAAAAAGAAAACAAAATAAAAAATAGTGTGCACAATAAAAGATCTTCTGGAGGTAATTCTATCTCTGATCTCAAGCTGTACTATAGAGCAACAATAATACAAACTGCATGATATTGGCATAGAAAAAGAATGGTGGAACAATGGAATCAAATAGAAGGCCCAGATATAAACCCACACACCTATGGACACTTGATTTTTAACGAAGAAGCCAAAACCATACAATGAGAAAAAGCATCTTCAACAAATGGTGCTGGTCTAACTGGATGTCTACATGTAGAAAAATGCATATAGATCCATATTTATCACCCTGCACAAATCTAAAGTCCAAGTGGATCAAAGACCTTAACATAAAACCAGACACACTAAATCTTTCAGAAGAAAACATGGAGAAGAGCCTTGACTTCATTGGCACAGGAGACAACTTTCTGAACAAAACACCAACAACACAGGCTCTAAGATCACCAATTAATAAATGGGACCTCATGAAAACTGAAAAGCTTCTGTAAAGCAAAGGACACTGTCATCAGAACAAAATGACGGTCTACAGACTGGGAAAAGATCTTCACCAACCCTACATGGGTCAGAAGGCTAATATCAAGAATATATAAAGAACTGAAGAACTTAAACACCAACAAATCAAGTAATCCAATTAAGAAGTGGGGGACAGAGCTAAACAGAGAATTCTTGTAGAGGAACATAGAATGGCAGAGGAACACTTAAATAAATGGAGGAGAGAGGAGTTCTACAAGGAGAGCAACAGAACTAAAAAATACTGGCCATAGCAGTCTTTTCTGAGACTGGTCTAACCAAGGACCATGCATGGAGATAACCTAGAACCCCTGCACAGATCTAGCCCATGGAAGCTCAATCTCCTAGTAATAGGAACAAGGGCTGTCTCTGACATGAACTCAGTGGCTGGCTCTTTGACCACCTCCCCCTGAGGTGGAAGCAGCCTTTCCAGGCCACAGAGGAAGACAATGCAGCCAGTCCTAATGAGACTGATAGGCTAGGATCAGAGGGAAGGGGAGGAGGACCTCCCTTATCAGTGGACTGTGGGAGGGGCATAAAAGGAAAAGAGGGAGAGCAGGATTGGGAGGGTACAAGGAAGGGGGCTACAGCTGGGATAAAAAATGAATAAATTGTAATAAAAAGAAAGAAAGAAAAGAAAGAAAGAAAGAAAGAAAGAAAGAAAGAAAGAAAGAAAGAAA
>NW_026596117.1:6067365-6068340 GCF_907164565.1 Psammomys obesus | reverse complement strand
AAAGAAAGAAAGAAAGAAAGAAAGAAAGAAAGAAAGAAAGAAAGAAAAGAAAAGAAAAAAATGTTCAACATCCTTAGTTATTTGGTAAAATGCAAATCAAATTGACCCTGAGATTTCACCTCATACCCATCAGAATCCCTAAGATCAAAAACTCAAGTGACAGTATATGTTAGAATGTAGAGAAAGGGGGACCCTTCTTCATTGCTGGTGGGAATGTAAACGTGTACAACCAATTTGGAAATCAATCTGGTGCTTCCTCTGAAAATTAGGAATAGCGCTACCTCAAGATCCAGCTATACCACTCATAGGTATATACCCAAAAGATTCCCCACCATTCATTACATTATTCATTTGTGGGGGGGGGGGAGGAAGGTTGTTGGTTTCCTTGTGGAGCTCCTGTCCCCTTCTTGTCCTTCTAGATCTTCATTCTTTGATAACACTCCCTGTGCTCTGCCCAAAGTTTGGCTGTGAGTCTCTGCATCTGCTCTTATCTCCTGCTGGGTGGAGTGTTTTAAAGAATGTCTGAGGTAGACTCCCATCCTGTTCCCTTTCTTCCACCCAGAAGCAGAAAGACAAGCTTGGTATATACTCACTTATAAGCGGATATTAGCCACATAATATAGGATAGCCATACTAAAACCTACAGACCTAAAGAAGAGAAACAACAAGGAGGTCGCTAGAATGGATGCTTAAATCTCGTTCAGAATGGCAGACAGGATAGACACCAGAAGCAGTGGCATGAGGGATTCTTACAGATCTCCTTATCAAAATGGAAGAAGTTGTTGTATTGATCCTATGTGAGCCCAAATAGGATTCAATGTTGCGAATAAATGTAATCAACTTATTTCTACATCTGCAACATTTGTGGCAGATATTTTTTCCATGACTGATTCCAATCTGTAGGCTGCTTTCAGTAAATGACTACCTTCACACACACACACACACACACACACACACACACACACACACACACAC
>NW_026596117.1:6030133-6067355 GCF_907164565.1 Psammomys obesus | reverse complement strand
CACACACACACACACACACACACACACACACACACACACACACACACTCACTCACACACATTCATTGTTTGGGTTGAGGATATGGAAAAGTATGTAATTTAGGAGTATGTAAGCAGGAGCTTAGGTTGTGAAAGCTGATTGCATTGGAAATCCAAGAAAAGTAAGGTTGGTTACATTTTTTCTCTCAAAGGTGGTTTAAATGTAAACAGGCTGAATACACAGTAGGATAGTTTTCTAAGTGCATACATAACCTTAAATCATCTCAGTGGGTCAGTGGGTATTATTACTTCGCTGTGAGGACTACCAGAGGTTCATTCTGTTGGGGTGTCAGGGGAGATTTTTGTATATAAACAAAAGTGCCACTGTGAAAGAGCGAGAAGGTATTGCTGATATTTGAATAGTGAAAGTAATTTAAATATATCTGGGTATTTTATTAGAGGAGGTTTTAATTACCCAACCCCTGAAATTTCATAGACACATGGATCTAGAAGTTAAAAGATACATTTTGAGGGATCCATCAAGATTTTGAAAACAATACTGTATTTAAAGAGTCAAAATAGAGACTAGTGAGTAAAAACACTTGCTGAGAAGACTGATGGACTGAAATCTATAGCCGGCATCTACATGGTGGAAGGAGAGAGCCAATGAAGAGAACCAATTTTCGCAAGTACTTCGACCTCCACAAGTACACTGTGAACATATGCACACACACAGACATAAGTGAAATTTAATTTAAAAACTGAGAAAGAGTACAAATTTAGAACGATAACACAAAAATCTGTAAACTTGAAACTAAGGAACTCTGGTGGATGATAATACAGTAAAGTCAGAAGTGCAAAGCGGAGCAAAATGCTCACGTATAAGATATGATATGCATGCTATCACAAAACCAAACAAATGGAGCACTTCTCAACCCTACTACAGAAAGGAAAGTTAAGGAATTTACTTAACAAGTGTTAAAATGGAAAATAGTCTTCCCCACTAACACATTCTCACATACCCACTCCTGGTTACTTAACAAACTGTAGTTCTGGATCAAGCTAAAGGTCTGAGCCCATCGTCTGTGATCTCTTATGGCTTCTTCCTACCTCTCTGTAGTCAAAACCAAATGCTTGGCATGCCACCCAGGACTTAGAACTGGTTGCCTATCTGACCGGTTTTTGGCAAAGAAGTAGAGCTCCTCATGGTGAACAGTGTTTAAGAATGTTGTAAAATAAATAAACAAAGCTCTTTTCTTGGGCTACTGTACCCAGACTGGTGTAAAGCAATGAAAGTAAAAGGTTACCCCATTCTTACAACCTCTACTCAGTGAGCCAGAGTTGACATGAATCCCACTCTCAGCAGTTTGGCAGTGCTTCCTGAGCGTCTCCAGATAAATTGCAATGTACTTGCCAAACTTCCTCTCCCCTCCTGCCCCCAGTAAAAGAACACAAATAAAAGGGTCAGAGTCTGATGGATTGTCAATAAAAGGATCACCTGCAAGTCCTATTAAGCATTGGATTTACCTTGGAAGAGATCTATGACAACTAGACAGCATAAATGTTTAAAGTGGTAAATGTTTTAACTCATGATGATTTGAAAAACTTTCATTCTATGAAATAGAATGTCTTCTTTCCTTATTCAGTTTCTCCCCAACACCCATACTTTCAAGGAAGTCTTTGTTTTAATTTTATGATACACAATTATAGAGCAGGCAAACAGAAACAATCAAACGAATGGAAGGGATAGGAATGGGTTTTATATAAGGTGTGCTTAATTTTATTTTAAAAGTTTTAGAATTGGAAAATGAAGAAAAAGGTGACACAAAGACCCTTATTGACTAGTTTATTTGTTTGATGCACAGCTATTTTCTCCATGTTGAAACATCCCTCCTGAAAAGATAAGGGATGCATGTTCAAACTCAAGGTAGGACTCAGGAAGCAATCGAAACTTGCCAAATTCAGGAAGCTTCCTAAGCTAACAAGATGCACAAGGCCCCTCCACAGGCTTATATCAATAGCAGACAGCTTTTGGGGAGGTAAGACTGGCAGGGATGCAGTTTTCATGAGTTATCAGCGTGGAGTGAGCTTGTTTGAGTCACCCATGTGACTGTATACATCCCCTCACCGGCTCTGTGAGTGTTTGGCCTATATGGAAGTCAGGGTACCATGCTCAGAAGGTAGCTGTGAAGCTATAAGAAGATGCTGGCACTTCTGTAATGGGAGTCACAGATGGCTGTGAGCTGCTCTGTGGATGCTGGGAATCAAACCTGGGTCTTCTGGAAGAGGAGTCAATGCTCTTAAATTACTGAGCAGTTTTACCACCTCTTCCGGGTTAAATTATAATACATTAATGCAGCAAACTAACAAAAGTCTCTAATTAGACTCCCAGAAGCAAAAAAAATAATAATTTACCCCATTGTACGCAGCCCTTAAAATCTGTAAAATGCTGCATTAACGTTTATTTATTTATTTTATTTTATTTTTAGAAATATCCTGCTACTGAAATGTAAGCTCAGCATAAGTGTGAAGAAAATAAGGGGGCTTTCGTCTTTTCTTACTGTATATTGTTTTGTTTAATTTCGCTGCTGTCTCCTGGAGGCCTACTCTTTTCAACAGTGGGTGAGGGTAGATCTAGGGGAAAGGGGAGATGAAAGATGCTGGAAGGAATAAGGCAAGGGGAAACTGTGGTCTAAATGTATTGTATGAGGGAAAATCTATTTTCAATCAAGAAAAGGACATAGCAATGAGAAATATTCCTTCATTAAAATAAGAATTACTCCTCCACCTAAGAGATTTTTTTTTGTTCCAAAGGATTAGTACATAGTACAACAGGATGCGTGCATGGCAATCCAACAGTCCTTCACTGAGTGTCTTCCATAGGAAGACAGCATACATTGTGTTTGCATGCAAAACTGAGAAACATCACAAGATAATTTACAATAAACCTGTACATTTCTCCAAATGGGCTATCCAGCTCTGTAAAGTCTCCAGCTAGAAAGAGAAAGAGCTACATTTATGGTGTTTGTGGGATTAATAACACTGCGTAAACACATGAACTCAGAGACTCTGAGAGTAGTGTGTCCAAAACCTGAGCAAGCTCAAGACAGACAAAATCCTAGAAGGAGGAGGGGAAGAAGAAACCAATTGATTATCCAATGCCAAATGGTTGGCCCTGAAAACATGCATAAAATTAACATTATTCAGACTGGGCAGGTTATATTAGGAATATATGTATATATATTCACATACATATTTTCATGTTACAACAATTAATGGAAAAAGAGGCCATAACTGAACAGAGAGCAAAGTGGGGTTCATTAGAGGTTTTGAAGGGAGGAAAAGGAAGGGGACATAGTTTATTATTTATAATATAAAAAATAAAAAAATAATCTCTCCCTTGCAATGGGCAAAGAGACATCTATCTATCTATCTATCTATCTATCTATCTATCTATCTATCATCTATCTATCTATCTATGTGCTGTTCTTCTAAATCCTCTCTCTTTCCTCTCTCTTTTCATGAGAGTTGACCATATCCTATTCTATCAAATACTTCTCTGATTCTTTACTTTGTCTGCCTCTCAATTAGAAGTCACTTTCAAACATGGGAACTTCTCTGTACAAACTAATTTTACCTTTAAATTGTCTGGGATGAAAGCTGGATTACACAGAGACCTAGAAGATCTTTGGATGTAATCAGAGCATCCATGTTGCTGGATTAAAATTTCTCTACATCAAATCCAGGAAGTGCATCGCAGGAGGAGGGAGACAGGCAGAGACTGCAGACTGCTGTGTCACCCAGAGACCTGCCCTTGGGCCCATGGCACAGGCACCTGCCTACCAGAGGATGTCACACAGAGGCTGCCAGCCTCGCGGCCAGCCTAAAGCAAGAGCCACCACAATGTGCATGTACGTGGTTAACAGATGGAAGGGAAAGAGAAGGGGAACAGCTTGATCATTATGAACAGAGATGGAACTGGACACTCGAGGGTGGAGAGAGGTAGCTTGTTGGGAGCAGCCTGAGGCCATGGTGAGGTCCCAGCCGGAGCTTCCTCCGAGAGCAATGTCAGGATCTGTGGCTGCATAGTGTCAGGCGTCAGTGTCAATGTGTGTGGCTCATGTTACCATTAAAGAACATGAGGATGCCCCTGGTGGGGGCAGCTGCCAGGGACCACATGGACCTGTAGGGGTGTGCAGAACTGACCTCAGCCCGCACTGGCTGTGGCACTCTGGAGAGGAGAGCCCCACCTCTCACATGAGTGGACCCTGCACCTCACCCAGCTAGCGCAGTGGAGCTGGCCCTGGTAGTGAGGTGTGGGTGAGCCAGACCCTGAGGGTTTGAGTGCGGGAGAGCTGACCTCACCACTCATCTGATGTGGGATGGCGTGGGTACAGAGGTGATGAGCCACCCCCAGTAGGACAGCAGGGAATGCAGCCCACAAGGTCATGAGCAAGCGAGAGCTCTCCCTGTCCCTCACTAGCTGCAGGACTTTGGAAAGCAGGCCCTGCGTCTTGCCTGAGCAGCACAGTAGAGCCGGCCCTGGTGGAGGGGGTGCACACTGGCCCTGCCACTTATATGACCTGAAGTGTGGGTGCCAGGGATGATGTCTTGGCCTCTGCCTCACCACTCACTACCTGTGGTAGTCCTGAGAGCTGGCCCCAAGGTCTAAGAGCAGTAGAGTTGTCCCTGCCCTTATCAAGACAGCAGCACTTGGAAGATCAGGCTCTGCACCTTGCCTGAGCTGCACAGTGGACTTGGTCCTAGTGGCAGGGGTGCAGATGAGCTGGCCTGAGGGCATGGGTGAAAGAGAGCTGCACCTTGAGCTAGCCTGGGCTGTGGGAGAGATGACCTACCCCCTCCGTGCCAACTGTAGTAGATGGGAAAGCTGGCCCCAAAGGCATAAGAGCAGGAAAGCTAGCCCTACCCCTTCACTGGTTGTAGCTTGTGAGGGGGTTCTTCGCCCACCCTGGGCAGCACAGTGGAGGTGGCCCTGATCAAGGGGGTTCAGGTGAGGAAGCCCATAGAGGGCAAGAATGGAAGAGCTAGACCAGCTGCTTGTAGGCTATGAGGGTGGGCTGAGAGTGGGCCACATGCCTTGATTGGGCAGCAGTAGAATGGGATCTAGAGGTGTGGGTGAGCCAGACTTGAGGACACCTGACCCTGACTTATGGCTCCCTTGGGTAGGCTAGCAGGAAGAGTGCTGGAGAGCTTGGCCTGGTGGTTAGTGCAGGCTGGCTGGCTGACCAACTCAGCTACCACCAGAGCCAGATACAGGGCTTTGAGTTGGTCTACCCCCAAATCTATTCTATCTAGAAACTGCTGGAGCATGTGAAAAGGCCTGTCCTGCAGATGCAAACCTTAAGGATCTCCATATCACAAGGCAATAACCAAGAGTAGACCCAGTGAGGGTCCAATATTGATAATGTCACAGAAGCCAGAGATCGGGAACCAACAAACACTTGCAAGTAAACATGTATAGACAGAGAAATCTACTGTGGGATCAATGACATACTACAGCTTCCATGATGAGGTGTTTTCTATGTTTTGTGTGTGTGTGCATGTGTGTGTGTGTGCGTGTGTGTGTGTGTCTTTTACTTTTCAGGGGGAGGTTGCAAGGGTGAAGGGCAGATATGAAAAGATGGGAAGATCAGCAGGATTGGGATATATGATGTGAAACTCACAAAGAACCAATAAAAGTTTAATAATAATGATGATGATGATAGTATGAAATTCTCAAAATGTAAAAATATTTTAAATGCATATAAAATAAAATAACTTCATATCACTAGGGTCTTTTCAGAGACTGACATTCAACCAAGGACCATGTATGGATATAACCTAGAACCTCTGCTCAGATGTAGCCTGTGGTAGCTCAGTAACCAATTGGTTTCCCATAGTGAGGGGAACAAGGACTATTTCTAACAGGAACTCAATGACTGGCTCTTTGGCCTCCCCACCCCCCAAGGGAGGAGCAGTCCTGTTAGGCCACAGAGGAGGGCTTTGCAGCCAGTCCTGAAGATACCTGATAAAACAGGATCGGATGAATGGGGAGGAGGTCCCCCCATCAGTGGACTTGGAGAGGGGCACGGTGGAGATGAGGGAGGGAGGGTGGGATTGGGAGGGAATGAGGGAGCGGGACACGGCTGGGATACAGAGTTAATAAAATGTAACTGATAAGAAAAAAATAAAATTAAATAAAAAAATATTTTAAATGCATATAAAATAAAATAACTTCATGTCACTAGTGTGCTTTAAATGGGAATTTTAAAGACTGTAGTTAGGAGTGACTTGGAGAAATATAGATAAAAATGAAGAAAATTAGGGCAGCTCATAGGTATAAACTAAAAAGTCACATAGAAAATGAAAATGGAAAGAGGTTAGATGAAGCAGATTGGAAGAGTCTTAAGAGATTGTATTACTATGACATGGTGTCATAATGTTTAAATATTGGGATCTAGATAGCTCCTTTTTCAGCCTTTTTTTTCCAGCAAAGTTGCACCTATATATGATAGCAAAATCTAGGATAAGGAATCAACTTACACAGTAATGCCTATGATCCTATCACTGTGGTTGCAGAGGCAGAACACTGCAAGCTAAGGCCAGCCTAAAGAATACAACATCACAGGCCAACTATAGCTACATATTGAGATCCTGTCTGAAAACAAGAGAGACAGCAGAGTCTGTTGATTAGAGGTGGAAATCCTGAGCCATGATTTCTTTCACAATGGGAAATGTGAGTGAAATAAATATGTGGCTTCCACAGCCATGGAGAGGCTGCAAAGGAGACAAATTTCTGCCTCACTTACCCAAGTATGAGAAGATAAAAAAGCTGAATTACTCAGGGATAGATACAGAAAAAAGTTTAGCTGGAGAGTAATCATTTGAAGATAACTCTTAGTATCAATAGCTTCTGCTGAGTGGCTTATGGACGATGCCAAGAATTCTACCCGCAAACCCCAAGGGATAGTTAGCTTAAGGATCATTGTTGCCCACTATTGCTCGCACATATTTCCCTACTTGTGTCTCTATGAGTAGCACCCTGTAGATCTTCCTGAGTAGTCCATGTGATAGTCTGTAAAGACAGCAGTCATCGCTATGAGTCTTCACCTTTAATTTAGCTCTGTTAGTGGAAGAGAAGATTCCAGTGCTTGACCACTTTGGAAAACTGTCTCAGAGAAAATGAGTAAGAGCTTTTCTCATCAGTGCTAGATTTTGTAAAACCAAATGAAGGTGGCCTGAGTGAAAACCAGAGTCTCTACATTGAGTCACAAATGATTATTCATCTCTCAAAAGCAGTAAGCCAGACTGAAGACAATACCTGCTTCTTCAAAAGGTGAAGACAATAGCAAACAGCTTCAAGGGCTGATGAATCAAACAAACTCAGAATCACCAAAGGAACAAAATAAAGGTTCCATAGCTGACTCCAGAGAAACAGATGTGTGATAGGCAGAGAATTTAACATCATCATCCTAAAGTACCTCAGTATAATATTAGAAAACAGAGAGCGAAAAATAGAGGATAAATCAATTAAAGGAGACAACAAAGGAAAATTAAAAGAAGTTTAACAAAGACATAGAAACCAAAGGAGGGAGAGGGAAAGGCAGAGAAGAAAGAAGGAAGAAATACTGAAGCAGGAAAAGACATTTGAAATGAAATGCCAAAAAAAAGTTTAAACAACAACAACAACAACAAAATGGATTTGTAGATTCAGAGACTCAGAGGCATTTGAAAATATAGTTACAGAAACAGAAAAGAACAAAAATTGGAAGGGGAAGAGGCAGTAGAAAGGAAGAAGAACAGAGAGAAGGGGAAGGAAATGGAGCTAAGGGGGATGGATGGGAGCAGAGGGGACAAGAAGGGAGGAAAGAAAAAGAGAGGAGAAGGGAAGGGAAGGTAGAGGCAGGGAGGGAAAGGAAAGGAAAAGAAGAAAAGGGAAAGGAAGGGAAGGGAACACTATCAATTGAAGCAGAGAGTGTATTATGAGAATCCAAGAGACAAAGAAAGAAAAATGGAATTGATGTTTATTTATATATACGGTAACAGTCAATTCTAAATCTGGAGGGAAAAGTAAATATTACACTTCCCAATATTTAAATAGATCCCAATAAGTTGAGCATGGAGATTTCTTCACTGAAAAACGCTATAATCAAACAGTGCTCAGAGGGAAAATGTTGAAAGCATAATGAGAAAAGCAACTTGACTCCTATAAGATTATAAGTTGCTTTCCATATTAGTTAGCTTCCTATTATCATAACAAAATACAGGATGCTGGCTACTTATGAAAGCAAGAGACATACATTTTGGCTCGTGGCTCCAAAAGCCCACAATCAAATTATCACAGCTCCTTTCTTTTGGGGCTTCTGGGAAAGAGCAGCACATTGCAACACATGTATCAAACTACTTCTCATGCCAGCAGGGAGAGAGAGAAGGGACAGGGCTGAGGTCCAACCACCCTTTGGATGTCATGCTGCCAACTCACCATGAGGACAGCACAATTGGTCTCACCTCTTAAAATTGTATAACAACTCCTAGTATGCTCGTCCTGTGGACTGAAACTACATATGAGTCTTTGGAGGGATTGCATGCAAATTTCTGCTGTTGTTACTGAGAAAAATTAAAGGCAGGTAGAACAAAGCTCCTTACACATAAATGGTTATGACAAACATGCCCCAATCAACAGTAACATGCCCCAGGATATTGTCTTTTAAAAATAAAATTTAAAGACCTTCCTAGACAAATGAGCTCATCACCTCACAAACAGCCTTACAGTAAAAGATGAAGAGAAATCTGAAGGTTGAACTAAAAGGCTATTGATCAACATGAAAACATCTATGGGCATGATAAAGCATGATAACTGATAAGGATGAGCATGTAATGAAATACAGAGTGCTCTAGTGCTGGAGTGATGGTAAATAAGTCACTTTTAACTCTAATAGTCAAGCTAAAAATATCAAAGATAACTACAGATACCGTAATGTGTTAATGAATACACAACATGAAAATGTAAATGATGACAGCAGTAACATCAAATGCTGATAGTGGAGAGCTAAAGATACAGAGTACTGCACAGGATTGAAATTATATATATATATATATATATATATATATTTGTAGCTTAACATTGAAAATTGTAATGATACATGTGGTTATCACAAAAATATAAATTTGCATTAAAAATAAAGGGAAAGGAATTAAATATGCCCCCTTGTGAAAGAAATAAACAAAAGAGGAAGACAATTAAAAGGAAATGCAATATTGACAATGGAGCTTTCCAGATCATCAGCCTTCTAGGTTGCCTTCAGCGTACATTTAAATTCAATAGTGTTCATCTGGAAGCTGAGTCTTAATGGCTGCAGGAAATCTGTGACTTTCCACTGAGCTTCTGATGTTTAACCCTGATCAGTCCAAACTTCTTACACCAAGTGGTAGGCCGCCTTTGTTCTCTTGCACTATCAAGAATACATATCAACATGTCTATTTCACAAATTATCTGTCATATGAGACTTTGAAGTTGAATATTCAAAGGGTTTTCTTAATGACATTACAAAGTAATGACAACAATAATCAACAAAATTGACCATGAAGTCTGAAAAGTCTTCCCTATCCTTCCATAACATCCTTTTCTTATATCTGAATTCATTACCAGCATCCTGAATAGACATTAATTACCCTAACATCTCATCTTAGCACTCTCTCTTTTCCAAGTTCCTAGACAACATATGAGTTTCCTGAAACCTCAGTAACATTATAATTATCAACATAAACATCTGCCTACCTAGAATGAATAAATTATGAAAATGTTTCAACATTCATCTTCAAGGTATCTGTTTTTTATTTAATTCCGACTGTGCCCATATAGAAAATAGAATTTTGGTTTTCTTTAATTTGCATGTATCTAAATACAAAGACTCTTTATAACATCAGTTTCTACATGTAAGAGAGCAAGCCATCAACTTATCTTCTGGAGCTATTCAGAATTCAGAAGCACTATCCAACTTCAAAATAATATACTGGACTAGTAAAATAGTGACAATGAAATTAAGTCATGCCCTCATGAAACTGAAAAGCTTTTGTAAAGCAAAGAACACTGTCATCAGAACAAAACGACAGCCTACAGACTGGGAAAAGATCTTCACCAACCCTATATCTGGCAGATGGCTAATATCCAGTATATATAAAGAACTAAAGAAGTTAAAAAGTAACAAATCAAGTAGTCCAGCTAGTACCCAACAAATAAGGTACTGAGCTAAACAGAGAATTCTCTATTGAGGACTATTGAATGGCAGAGAAACACTTAAAGAAATGCTAAGAAGACAAGGTAGCCACTCTTGATGAGACCTAATTGACTAGGATCAGAAGGAAGGAAAAGAAGTCCCCCCCCATCAGTGGACTTGGGGAGGGGCATGCAGGCAGAAGGTAGAGGAAGGGAGGGATTCGGACAGGAGGCAGGAGGGAACCACGGGGGTGGATACAAAGTGAGTAAAGTGTAATTAATAAAGAAAAAAATCTTAAATAAAAAAATAAAGAAATGCTAAACATCCTTACTCATCAAAGAAATGCAAATCAAAATGACCCTGAGATTTCACCTTACCCCATCAGAATGGCTAAGATCGAAAACTCAACTGACAATATATGTTGGAGAAGTCTGAAGAAAGTGGAGAAAGGGGAACCCTCCTCCATTACTGGTGGGAATGTAAATTTGTACAACCACTTTGGAAATCAATCTGGCGCTTTCTCAGACAATTAGAAATAACACTTCCTCAAGATCCAGCTATACCACTCCTGGGCATATATCCAAAAGATGCTCAAGTACACAATGAGGACATTTGCTCAACCATGTTTGTAGCAGTTTTATTTGTAATAGCCAGAAGCTGGAAACAACTCAATATCCCTCAACAGAGGAACACATACAGAAATTGTGGTACATTTACACAATGGAATACTACTCAGCAATTGAAAACAAGGACATCATGAATTTTGCAGGCAAATGGTGGGATCTAGAAAAGATCATTCTGAGTGAGATATCCCAGAAGCAGAAAGACACACAAAGTATATACTCACTTATAAGTGGATACTAGACCTAAAAGATTGGATTAATATACTAAACTCTGTACACCTAAAGAAGCTAAGCAAGAAGGAGGACCCTGGTTAAAAAAAATCAATCCTCACTTAGAAAGGCAAATGGGATGGACATTGGAAGAAGGAGAAAACAGACAACAGGACAGGAGCCTACCACAGAGGGCCTCTGAAAGACTCTACTTAGCAGTGTGTTTCAAAGCAGATGCTAAGACTCATAACCAAACTTTAGGCAGAGTGCAGGGAATCATATGAAAGAAGGGGGAGATAGTAAGACCTGGAGAGGACAAGAGTTCCACAAGGAGAGCAACAGAATCAAAAAATCTGGACACAGGGGTCTTTTCTGAGACTGATACTCCAAAAAAAGACCATCCATGCATATAACCTAGAACCCCTGCTCAGATGTAGCTCACGGCAGCTCAGTATCCAAGTGGGATACCCTAGTAAAGGGAACAGGGACTGTCTCTGACATAAACTCAGTGGCTGGCTTTTTGATCACCTCCCCCTGAAGGGGGAGCAACTTTCCCAGGCCACAAAGGATGACAATGCACCCAGTTCTGAAGAGACTTGTTAAGCTAGGGTCAGATGGAAGGGAAGGAGGACCTCCCCTATCAGTGGACTTGGAGAGGGGCATGAGAGGAGATGAGGGAGGGTGGGATTGCCAAAGAATGAGGGGGGGCTACAGCTTGGGTACAAAGTGAATAAACTGTAATTTTATTTTATAGTTATGTTTATTTTGGGTTTCTTTCTTAGCCCAACTATTGCACAAATAACTGAGTCTCTTTTATATTTAGTAGTAAGCACCACAGCACAAGAACTGTTTTGGCTTCCTCCCAGCATACATCCCAGAGATACTTGCGCTCTGCACACCTTCACATCAGCAGTACACAACCCCTCAGAGTGGAAGAATGAAAAATGTCATCCAAAGAAAATGGAACTAAGAAATAACCTCGTTTAGATATTTTAATACCTGACAAAAACCACTTCAAACCAAAACTAAAGAAGATATAGGGAAGGACAGTACATACCCATCAAAGGAAAAATTCATCAGGAGGATGTCACAATTCATAACATGTATGTACCAAATACAACGAACGGCACACAGGAGCTCATAAAGAAACACCGCTACAGCTTAAACCACATGTTGACCCACACACACTAATAGTGGGAGATGTCAGTAAACCATTCTTTCCAGGTCGTCCAGACAAAAAGTAGATTCAGAAATGCTGGAATAAACTGACATAATAAGCCAAATGGACTAACAGCATGTTTCACCCAAATAAAATAAAATCTACCCTCTTCTTAAAAGCTCATGCAAATTTCTCCAAAACTGACTACATATTTGGACAAAAAAACAAGATGCAACAAAATTAAAATAATACCCTGCATCTTACCTAACTACCATTAAAGCTGAATAGCAACAACAAAAACAACATTATTTAAAAAAAAAAAAAAACATAAAATGTCACACTAGAAAGGGGTAATGGCATTCATAGTTTAAAACAAATTAAAAGAATTCTAGATTCATAGTGTGCTTTGCAGAAGTAGCAAAACATTTTAAATTTTTCAAGAGATACAGGAATAAAAAGAATTATATTCAGGGCTGGAGAGATGGCTCAGAGGTTGAGAGTCCTGGTTGTTCTTCCAAAGGTCCTGAGTTCAGTTCCCAGTGACCACATTGTGGCTCACAACTCTCTGTGATGAGATCCAGTGCTCTCTTCTGGCGTGCAGGAACACATGCAGGCACAATGCTGTACAAGATAAATACATCTTAAAAAAAAGAAATATATAAAAATAACAAAATTTTTTTATTTTCTAAAATGAATTAATTAGTTTATTCACTGTGTTGAATAAATACATTTCCCTTATGTATTCACACTTTAAAAAAAATAATTGTTTGATTTAAAAATACAATTAGTAATATTTGTACATAATAAAACCTGTATATTAATTTGTTAAAATAGAAAAAAAGATATATTATTTCAGTCTCAAAATCATTTACATGTACATATTTTAATTAAGATATTCATTTAAACATATTTCCCTCATATAAAGCAATCAATTAACATCACATACAACTATATCTAATGAAATTAAGATTTAATATGATAAATTACACAAAGCAATTTACCAAGCCAGTCAAACAATGTGTTTATAAAATCATTTCTTCATTGATTAAATGAAGAATTAAATAAATTTTAAAACTGTTGCAATTTTTAAAGACACACGCCAAAATTAATCCACTTCTTTAAATAATGTTTAAAAGTGAGCAAATATGTCTACTTTCAGATGATTGTTCAAGTTGACTGCAATAGACCAGCCTTTATTCTGAAGAATTAATGTGGATAAAAAAGAAAAACCTTAGGAAAAGAGTTTAAAAAGGCAAATTGGGAGAGTGAGAATTCAAAAATGAATGAATAAATGAGTGATTGACTGAGTAAGTGAAAGAATGAATGAACTTACAGCTTGATAATACTGGTTTTGACCTTTAGCAATTTCTACTTATAGCATCTACCAAGAGTAGAATGGAAAATTCTAAGATGATTTTTAGAATTGACTCATTGGGGTGCAGGGGCTTTGAGTGTGATAAATGTTTCTGTGATTATTTTCTGTTATATGGCACAGGTAAGAAAGAAAGAGAAAGAAATAAGGAAAGAGAGAGAGAAAAAGAAAGAAAGGAAGAAAGGAAGAAAGGAAGAAAGAAAGAAAGAAAGAAAGAAAGAAAGAAAGAAAGAAAGAAAGAAAGAAAGAAAGAAAGAAAAGGACAATTCCTGTGTTCCTGGTGAAGATCTCAGGTGAGAAAGAGAATGGGAGAAATTCTTCATTTCTTGCTTTGACATAAGATACAGGAGGAGGCACAAGACAAGGGGGAGGGACTGAAGAGATGGCTCAGTGGTTAAGAGCAGGCATTGCTCTTGCAAAGGAGGCAGGTTCAATTCCCAGCACCCACCTGGGTAGCTCACAAACATCTATAACTCAAGTTCCCAGGGAGAGCTTCTAGAAGATAATTGTGATCCTTGGACAACAAATAGCAAAAATATTTATTCTACAATCCTGAAAAACTATATTGTTCCAATAACCCAAGTAAATCTGAAATCAATTCTTCCTTACATAAATTAGCACATAATGATACTGATTTATCTACCTAAAATTAAGATTTTAGTCTTGTGACGCCATGAGCCAATTTAGCCCACGAAGTTGCAAAAAAATTGTAATTTTAAGTCAATGAATAAGATAGATCAAAGTCCTAAGAGAATTTAAAATGTTCACCATGAAATGGCCAGACAGATACCAGTGGACTAACTGTCTAGCTGTTATCACCAGAGATACACTAGCCTCTAGCGAATGAAATCCTTGATGTGGTTCCATTCACTTTGAGACTGGATTACACACCTTCATGATGACATGGCTGCAAACAGCCACTCTCTTTGGGCAGACAGAGAGTGCATTCCCTCTCCAGATGCAGCATTGTATGGAATCCTTAAAAATATTTAATACAGAGTATTCAACATACACAAAACATGAGCAGGTATGCCAAAAGTCAGCACGGTTGGATGGAAAACAGCCGAAGAAAAATGGGCAGTCAGAACACATCTGAAGTGGAAGTTTCTGGTTTCTTTGAATACTCAGTTTTGACATGTGATGTTTTGCTGCAAAGTGGGTATGTGATGTTTTGCTGGAGGTTGGCTTCTGAGAGGGTACATGACGTTTTGCTGTGAGCTCTCCCGTATAAGGGCAGTGACTTTGGCCAGCTGAGAATATCCATGGTGGACTCTGAGGAGAGGAGATATACAGAGGCCCACACACAGTAAGATAGCACTTTTTGGATCAACATCAATGCACTGATCTTTGTGTTTCAACACTTGACTTTGCAGAGAGAAATGTTCCAGGGAACTTATTGGGGCAATTCAACTGAATCAAGTGGCTTTCACCGATTTCATGTTGCTGCTTGGTGTTGGCCTTTGGCCTAGACTTCCGGTATCCTGACAACAGAGTTTGGTATTCCCCTAATGGCCCATTGACCCAAATAAGCAGGAAGTAGATAGAAAAGATCTACAGCCCTTTTCTCTACTAATCTCCTATCTAAGTTTGGGGGATTGGAAGGGAGGTAAAGGTGTTTAAGAACCATAGGTAAAATGTGTTTGGTGAAAAATCTTAGCCACACACATCCACAAGTAAACAAGTAGACAGAAACTTTAACATAATTGTGGTCAATATGTTCTATAAAATATATCAAAATAAAGAAAGAAAAAGACAAATCAAACCATTTCTACATAGAGAAGAAGAGAATTGTATTATGAAAATATAGGTTTCAGTTGTGAACTGAAAATAGTCACTACTCAGCTTAAGGTACATTTTTTTTTTTAAGTTGTAAACTATACCATAATTTTCAAGATTCAGGTAAAAACAAATACAAAAGCTTTGATGGCAAGAGACTCAGCAGGGTTGTTACATAGATGAATTTATATCTAGCTATGGTCTTGTTTCCAAGAGTTGGTATTTTTATTCTTCAAACCTGGAAAATATAGTATTAGGTGAGCAAAGTAATAACAAGTTATACCTGAGTTATCTGAATATGTACAAATTCACATTTGCTGATGCTCTGAAAATCCCTAAGTCAAAAGGACAATTCTTCAAGAACTTCAGTGTGGGAAACACACAAACACACACACACACACACACACACACACACACACACACACACAACCCTAAAATGTTATTTGCAAAGACACTCCCAAAATATTGCCTTCCAACTTTATAAAACATTGTCACACGTGTCTGACTACAAAATGTCCTTAATCTATTTTGACTCCCATATGAAAAACGAGAAACAGAAAAGAAATAAGACTAAAGCTCAATCTATGTTGAGAAACCTGTGGGGAATAATCCCCTTGGGAGTCAACCGACAGGGGCACTCTCAGACCATCAGAAAGCACAGATATTACATTATGATTCAGCAGTAGCAAATATACAGTTATGAAGAAACAAAAATAGTTTTATGGTTTAGGGTCACCACAACATGAGGGACTGTATTAAAAGACAGAAGCATTAGGAAGTTTTAGAAGCACTGTGCTATATCCTAATTCACTGTTGTGATCTGGTCTTAAAGGAATTTAAAACGTGTTTAATAATAACTAACCAGCCCCATGCAAACCACTTCACCAGAGCCAAAGACATTGATTTGTTATAGGGTAGATTCCATTCAATTGTTTTTATTTTGTTCTTAAACAGAATAGTGAAAATTTCACACACAACTAGCTGAATGTATGATTTTAAATTAATATAATAACTATTCATTAAGCTACTTTTTGTTATTTAGCCTTTAGAAAACACGACTCTCAGAAGATCTGCTTCTTTGGAAGCATAATTTTTATAACTAAATATGTAATTTTTACTCCAATTTTAGGATAGCAGTTCAATAACAGTAATTAAGTAGCAACATTATTGTAGGTAAAAAAAACAAATTTAGTAATGCTCAATTAAGAAAAATACTAGCCAGAAGTCCATACTTAGCTAAGAGATATTTATTTATTTTAGTGGTCAGATGAACATAATTTTAAGTTGTATAAAAAGAAAATGTTTCATGAGTTCACATTAAACTATATAATAAAGGGTTTAAATTTTTATACACAATGAAATAATAAAATAAGTAAATTTAAAATCAAATATAACAAGAGTTCATAATAGGAAATTTTAATAATGTGTGGCTCTCTCAGGAATATTTATAAAATATTATGCAAGCATATTTGTTTATATATGTGACTATAAGTCCTCATCCTCTATACAAATCACTATTCTCACATCTTAATCTATTATTAAACATTATAGAAAAACTATTGAAGTGTGGTAACATGAATTCTTTCTGTTAAACATCCTTTTGAATTAAATATTAAAAATGAAACTGACCTGTAAAATATTTGTTATTAATTTTCCTATTTGTAATATGAGACTTCCTATAATTCAACACTTGTATTTATTTCAAGGCTGGTCACTACAGAATGTTACATTGCTACATAAATTTCTGGGTCAGATCCTGTGCTGTACACTGTAAAAGTCTGCAAAAAAATGTCTTACAAATGCATGTACTGTTAAGACTTTTTGCTCCCCTGTTCTTTAACAGAAAAGAATGGCCAATGAATAGTAAATAAATGGGACAATATGTGGGAAATATATTACCCATATTTATCACGATTAAATATGATTTATAGTGCTCTGAGATGCTTGAGGCTTGCTCTGTTTAATAGTGGTAAAGGTGATAAAAGAAATGATATTTGGTTCAGCCCATGGTCATTTTCTATACTTATCTGCAAAGCACTTCCATTGAAAGGGGTATACAATAAGCATTTAACAATTCCCACGCATACAACAATGCTAAATATTACTAGATCAGCTGTCTCTCCAAAGGCATGTGATCAGTATAGTGAATTAGAACAGTTAACAGAAAACATTAGCCAAAGATAAATATGACTTACGTATGCAAATGATATCTAAAATTAAGATTCATATCATACTATATGTCCTGGAATAGAATACCACAGTAGTTATTTCTCAAAGTGTTGTGATGGATTTAGCAGCATTTACTCTCACAGTGAGCTGGGCAAGCTTTTCTTCCAAATACACTAGTTTGGACTCCTGCCTGGGGTGTTTCAATAGAAGGCAGGTAAAGGATCACTCTTCCTACCAATACCTTTCTTTCCTCTTCCACAAGCAGCTTTGATCATGAAAACTGGAAAATCTTATTGGATGGATAATTTTGCTATCCATATTACTATCCCCAAATGCCAGTCTTCCCATCCGCTTTAAAGGGAATCATCGCTTTCCTAGAACATTTTGAAGTGTATGTGCTTTTATCCTTTTCTGGGTTTTATCTCCTATTCAAAATTAATTTTTCACTCATAAGTTTCTCATACACACACACGCACACACACACACACACACACACACACACAAATAAACCATGGAATTTAGTGGAAATATCAAAAGATAATCAGAGTTCCTACTGAACTATGTATTCTTAAATCAGATTCACCCTCTGAGACTCGGTCATTTGGACAACGCCATGATTAAATTTCCTAATAAGCTCAGCCTTTCTATTAGTTTCTATAGTCACTTATAATTCATTTGGTGTCATTTTACTACTTTGTTAGCCATGCATACACACATATACATTCCTTCCTTCTTCCTCTCTCCCTCTCTCCTTCCCTTCCCTTCCTTCCTTCCTTCCTTCCTTCCTTCCTTCCTTCCTTCCTTCCTTCCTTCCTTCCATAGTTGGGAGCATCATGAGGGATGAATGAGCATAGACTTTGGATGCTAAACAATGCCAGACTGAAACTCCAACTTCACAGTTGCTGGCTAGTTGCCTTGAATAGTTGCCTCAACCACGGCCCAGTTGCTGTGAATAATTCTGTCTGTGGTCTCCTCAAACCAAGGAGATAAGAGTGGTTTGCTGATATAAAAGTATTGGGATAAATAAGCTATTTCAAGTATTGTAGAAAGGTTTTCATACAGCTCTTGGGACATGGCAGGAATATAAAAATATTTACCTTTACAATAAATACAGTCTTTAGCCAGTCATAGTGGTGAATGCCTTTAATTCCAGCACATGAGAGGTAGAAGCAGACAGATTTCTGTGAATTTAAAACTAGCTTGATCTGCATAGTGAGTCAGTCAAATAGTGAGAACTTACAAATAAAAAGGGGAGGTTAATGAATAAACAATTGAATTATTAAATCATTATTAAACATTAAGGTATTTTCATATTATAACAATACTGAACTTCAACTCTCTGATGTTTACCATTCATCATATTTAACCATGCATAATTTTCAAGGATGTTGTATAAGTATGCTATTTTATAAAAATAAGATCTAGAATAATTTTTATCACATAAATATGTGTTTTCTAGAGAATGGCCTAGATTCTACTCTAAAATACTTTTTTTTTCATAGTCAAGCAGGTAATTTATTTATTTCTTCCACAGATTTTATTTTTTTAATTTGTTATTTATTACGATTTATTCACTTAGTATCCCAGCTGTAGCCCCTCCCTCATTCCCTATCAAAACCTACTCCCTACCTCCTCTCCTCCCATGGCAAAAGGGATAGACCTCAGAAAATAGAGAAAACAGGGAATAGGACAGGAGCCTACCACAGAGGGCCTCTGAAAGACTCTACCCAGCAGGGTATCAAAGCAGATACTGAGACTCATAGACAAATTTTGGGCAGAGTGCAGGGAATCATATGAAAAAAGGGGGAGATAGAATGACCTGGAGGGGTCAGGAGTTCCACAAGGAGAGCAACAGAACCAAAACATCTGGGCCCAGGGGTCTTTTCTGAGACTGATACTGCAACAAGGGACCATACAGGGAGATAACCTAGAACCCGTGCACAGAGATAGCCCATGGCAGCTCAGTGTCCAAGTGGGTACCCTAGTAAGGAGAACAGGGACTATCTCTGACATGAACTCAGTGGCTGGTTCTTTGATTACCTTCCCCTGAGGGAGGAGTATCCTTCCCAGGCCACAGAGGAGGACAATGCAGCCAGTCCTGATGAGACCTGATAGGCTAGGGTCAGAGGGAAGGGTAGGAGGACCTCCCCTATCAGTGGACTTGGTGAGGTGCATGGGAGGAGAAGAGGGAGGAAAGGTGAAAATGGTAGGGGATGAGAGAGGGGGCTACAGCTGGGATACAAAGCGAATAAAATGTAATTAATGAAAAATAAATTAACTAAAATATAATTTTAATATTTTGTTTCATTTGAAACAAGTAAAATGCTTTATACATCTTTGAAATTACAACACTCAACCAAGGACCATCTATGGATATAACCTAGAACTTCTGCTCGGATGTGGCCCGTGGTAGCTCAGTAACCAAGTAGTTTTCCAAAGTAAGGGGAACACGGACTATTTCTAACAGGATCTCAAGGGCAGGCTGTTTGAACCGCCCCCCAGGGGAGGAGCAGTCTGTTAGGCCACAGAGGAGGACTTTGCAGCCAGCCCTGAAGATACCTGATGAAACAGGGTCAGATGAAAGGGGAGAAGGTCCTCCCCTATCAGTGGACTTGGAAAGGGGAAGGGAGGAGACCAGGGAGGGAGTGTGGGGTTGGGGAGGGAATGAGGGAGCGGGATACAGCTGGGACACAGAGTTAACAAAATGTAACTAAAAAGAAAAATAAAATTAAAAAAAATAAAAATAAAAAAAAAGAAATTACAACACAATTTTGTAGTTGTGTTTTCCATTTTTTCTGTGCACATGTTTATGAAGATTGTGTGTGTGTGTGTGTGTGTGTGTGTGTGTGTGTGTGTGTGTGTGTGGTGAATGTTCAGGTGCTCTATGATGTACATGTCTGTATGCACACACATGGAAGCTGAAGCAGGACTTTAGGGGTCTTCCTCAATTGCTCTCTGCCCTACTTTTTGAGACAGGTTTTCTTACTTAATCTGAAACTTGCCAATTTAACTTGGATACATGGCCAGTGGGCTCCCATTCCTGAACATCTTAGCTCCCTTATTCTGGTTTCACAGGCAAGTAGAGCTCTACCAGACTTTTAAGTGGGTACTGGGGATTAGAACTCATATCCTATTGTTTTCAAATCAAGGCTTCTGAATAGTGAGCCATCTGCGCAGCCCTATATGTTCATAAGAATGTATTGAATTAAATTAAATGCCCACAAAAACCAGAAGCAAAGAAGCAGAAAGAACTCTTCCTGACAACCTGCAAGGCAACAAACAATCTATAAGATATATTGCTAGTTTTTTTTTAGAGATGTAAATGAAATGCCTGATTCTGAGCATTGTATTTGATCGGTATTAATATTCAGGTAATGTGATTACATAAAGAAGTGCAGTGTTATATAATATTGGATCAGCAAAATATTGGTATTATACTACACACCAAACAGTATTCAATAGTGATGGATTCTTGTTTCCATACACAGGTTTGTAATTTGAAAACTCACAAGGACACTGATTTGCTCATTTTTGATGAACAGTTAATTTAAAATGTCGTGTTCTTGTTCTACGCTTGTTTAGATGCGTGTACAGGTACGAAACAGTGTGCAGAATCTCCCTGGCAACTCCACAGGATAAACAGGGTTAGTATTTCTAAAGTTTCAATTTTAGGAAGGGTTAAAGTAAGGAATTAAATGTTTAATGTTAAAATAAGCAGAGCAAGAAACAAACAATTGACAGCACAAAGCCTAAGTCCAAGCCTCAGTTTACATATTTGTTTGCTTTCATTTTGGTGAACTTAGATGGCCTCCTTAACTTCCTGTACCTCTTCAGTATGACAGCATATACTTCTTAATTGATTAACGTGGTTATTAACACAGTTTAACCACAAAGGACATGCTACCTGAACCCCAGCTGTATTTACTCTGAAGTTGTAAACTTAAATGTTAAGATTGTTCCTTTGCAAACCTCAAATCTTCGAAGGCTCCCTTGCCTTGATCTCTTTTCTAAATATATATAATACGTATCATCGAACGAAGCTGCCTCTTTCTATTCTGAGTCCCCACTTATCCTTCTGCCGTATATTTGCAGCTTAATTCTGCCTCACAAGGAAAAAGAAATAAATTAAAATACAATCTCATAAATTCCCCTTTTCCTTTCTTCTCCCCAAGCACACCCACCTACACAACTCTGCTTCCTCTCACTTGTTGGCCTTCTTCTTTAATAAAAAAAACATTATGTCTAATAAACTTGAATTCACAGATTCTTCTAAAGTTAAGCTAAATTTGCTCACGCAGTTCTAATCTTACTACCGAAGCAAGGAGAAGATTCCAGGATTCCTCCTGCTGTGTTTGTTCATCTGATTCCATGGCACAAAGATGAAGAAGAGACACTGGCTTTTTGAGGTATGAGAACCAGCCCACCCACAAAACCTGGTGCTGAGGCACTAAGAAAAGGCAGAAGCATAGGATGCCATGGGTGCCATCAGCAGCCAGCCTCCAAGCCACCTGTCCAAGACTTACAGATACATGAAATAAGATGACGAAGCCTTCTGCATTTCAAAAGAACTCACAATTTTTCTTGATACATTATCTAATAAGCTGTTGGTTGGGGAAAAAAAAGTTTAAGTAATAATAGTAACAGTTCAAAATTTAAGCCCAGTTTTAAAGGCACAGTATACTTTTTTTCTTACAGAAAATAATAAGGTATAATGCTTGCGCGGTAAAGAAATAAACAGAAGGAAAGGGAAAAGAAATGCAGTCATGTGCACTCACACACATTTAAAACAGGTACTGTTTTTCTAGCTGTTGTGATGAAGGTGGAATTAGCCACGATTTTTTGCCTCGTTCTAAGTAAATGTTCACTTATATGTTTAATTTTATGTACAGGATTTTTATTTATTTTGTTAATGAGCCAACAAAAATTTTACAAGCTTCAGCATCTATAAAACCGGATGCTCTTTCGCCTGGTTCAATTTAAGTATTAAGTGATAGCCCACAAAGCCATTAAAATATGTACACATTAACACATATTAGTGTATATACATAAATAGATGGAAAAGTTAAATATCTAAATATAAACCAGGGATTCTGAGAACTTTATAGCTTACATAAAGACCAGATTCCTCACCATTACCATTCATCATTTTCATAACAAGCAGATGTGGGCTGAGCTCCTACTCAGTCTTCACTAGACAGCAATCAAACATACAACACGTTAATCTTCAAATAACCATTGTTATAAGATAAATAAATGATAATGATATGAAGAAAACTAAATAAGGAAGGGTGATAAAATACCAGTTTTGCTATGGTTAAGACTTTTATTTTGAGAAGGCCTGTGTTGTTTCTGAATTCTTGCTTTCACAACATCCTTGAGGAAAATCAACAATCATAGTCTAGTGTAAGTGAAAGTCCTATGAGTCAAAAATAACTAGACTGAAAAATACTCCCCCATATTAGCAAGTCAAAACAGAATTTTGATAATAAGATATGGAAGATAAAGAATGATCCAGAAGAAAAAAAAAGTGAAATGAAAAAGTGAACGTATGTATTTTTCCTTTCATATAATTGGATTTATCTTGGAAATTCAGCATTAAGATTCATACAACTGCCTGTGAAGATACTCTTCTACATAATGCAAAAAAATTCCTTCCTAAATAAAAATTTACTTTTCTTGTCTTTGTATGTTTGCATATATTTCATGACTTTCAAAGAATCAAATATCTATAGAAAAATATTCAGAGCAGAGTGATAAGAATAAGTAAGGTATGTTAAGAGAGATAAGACTTTCTCAAAGAAAACTAATATGCATGAAAGTAGGTTAAGGGCTGATATTCTTTCACTGTTTAAGAAGGGAAAATGATCTAATAATGAGCTAACTTAATTTATTACATTCTGCACAAAAAATGTTCTCAATAACTATTGTGTTGATAAAATAATGACTTACACAGACCTGAAAACAAAAAATAAACTCATAAAATAAAGTTACAAAAATAAAACAAATCATAAAATTTTTAAGTATTATTTGGATTTAGGACAAAATTTCCACCACTTAAATATGAGTATACAATGGTGCAATGAGTAGCTACCAGCACTGGAATAGAAGAAAAGCAAATACTGAAGGATCTGTAAAAATCCCATGCAGAATTAAAACTAATATTTTGGAAGTTACAGTGAAATAGTATTCAGCTTCAAATTTTTATGTAAATTTATAAGTTTTTTGCACCTTTATTTTCTGAGTTGCAAAAACACAATCAGTAATCTAATATATGTATATTATATATATATATATATATATATATATATATATATATAGAGAGAGAGAGAGAGAGAGAGAGAGAAGTGTGCATGCATGCAAATGCAAGGGTATGTGTGTGACTTATTAGATAATACAGGACTAATACAGCCCAGATGCCCCTCAGTGGAGGAATGGATGCACAAATTGTGGTATATCTACACAATGGAATATTACTCATCAATAAAAAACAAGGAAATCATGAAATTTGCAGGTAAATGATGGGATCTGGAAAAGATCATCCTGAGTGAGCTATCCCAGAAACAGAAAGATATCTGCACATGGTATATACTTATTCATATAGACATATAATATAGAATAAACCTATTAAATCAGTACACCTAAAGAAACTAATCAAGAGCGAGGACTCTTGCTAAAATCCTCAATTCCTATCCAGAAAGGCAAAGAGGCTGGACATCAGAAGAAGGATAAAAGAGGGAACAAGTCAGGAGCCTGACACAGAGGACCTCTGAAAAGCTCTGCCCTGCAGACTATCAATATAGATGCTGAGACTTATGGGCAACCTTTGGGTAGAATGCAGGGAATCTTAGGAAAGAAGTGGGAAACAGTAAGATATAGAGAGGACAGGAACTCCACAAGGAGAACAACAGAACCAAAAAATCTGAGCACAGGGGTCTTTCCTGAGACTGCTATTCCAACCAAGGACTATGCATGGAGATAACCTAAGACCCCTGCACAGATGTAGCCCATGGCAGTTCAATATCCAAGTGGGTTCCATTGCGATAGGAACAGGGACTGTCTCTGACATGAACTGATTGACCTGCTCTTTAATTACCTCCCCCTGAGGGGGGATCAGCATTACCAGGCCACAGAAGAAGACAACACAGCCACTCCTGATGAGACCTAATTGACTAGGATAAGAAGGAAGGAAAAGAAGTTCTCCCCTATCAGTGGACTTGAAGAGGGGCATGCATGGAAAAGGTGGAGGAAGGGAGGGATTGGGAAGGGAGGAGGAAGAGAACCACAGGGGGGATACAAAGTGAATAAAGTGTAATTAATAAAAATTAAAATAAAATAAAATGGCAAAAAAAAGAACATGAAGATGTTTATTTTCTTTTGATCCTAAGTCAAATCCATCAAGAGAAATTAAATACGGTGATGGACATGTCTAAATTTGCAGTTTAAGTAAATGTTGTCAATTTTTATATCATGTGTCAATATACAGAAAAGCCATTGAGAAAAAGTACATTCAAAAATAGAAATGCCTTATTGCTCTAGCTAGTACTTCAAGTACTATGTTGAAGAGAAATGGAGAGAGTGAGCAGCATTGCCTTGTCCCTGATTTCAGTGGGATTGATTTAACTTTCTGTTTAGTTTGATGTTGGCGATAGGCTTACTGTAAATTATCTTTACTATGTTTAGGCATGTGCCTTGTATCCCTGTTCTCTCCAAGACTTTAAACATGAATGGGCCTTGAATTTTGTCAAATGCTTTTTCAGCATCTAAGGAGATGATCATGTAGCTTTTCTACTTCAGTTTGTTTTTATGGAAGATGAAGGAGATCAAGGGGATCCAAATCGGAAAGGAAGAAGTCAAAGTATCACTATTTACAGATGATATGATAGTATACCTGGGTGACCACAAAAATTCAACTAGGGAACTTCTGCAGCTGATAAACTCCTTCAGCAAAGTGGCTGGATACAAAATCAACTCAAAAAAA
This sequence comes from Psammomys obesus, assembly GCF_907164565.1. Taxonomy (NCBI): domain Eukaryota; kingdom Metazoa; phylum Chordata; class Mammalia; order Rodentia; family Muridae; genus Psammomys; species Psammomys obesus. Next base: position 6,041,873 of record NW_026596117.1, on the reverse strand, counting down.
TCAGTAGCCCTCCTGTATACAAAAGACAAAAGGACTGAGAAAGAAATTAGGGAAACAACACCCTTCACAATAGCCATAAAAGACATAAGGTACCTTGGTGTGATTCTAATCAAGCAAGTGAAATACCTGTTTGAAAGAAACTTCAAGTCTCTGAAAAAAAAATTAGAAGAAGATATCAGAAGATGCAAATATCTACCATGTTCATGGATCGGCAGGATTAACTTAGTGAAAATGGCCATCTTGCCAAAAGCAAGCTACAAATTCAATGCAATTCCCATAAAACAAAAAAAAAAATATATGATTTTTTAGAGACCTTGAAAGAAAAATTCTCAGCTACATATGGAAAAACAAAAAACTCAGAATTGCCAAAACGATCCTGTACAACAGATAATCTGGAGGTATTGCCATCCCTAATCTCAAGCTGTCCTACAGAGCAATAGTAATATAAACTGCATGGTATTGGCAAAGAAATAGAATGGTGAATCAATGGAATCAAATAGAAGACCCAGAAATAAACCCACACACCTAAGGATACTTGATTTTTGACAAAGAAGCCAAAACCATGAAATGGAAAAAAGACAGCATCTATAACAAATGGTGCTTGTCTAACTGGGTATCGACAAGGAGAAAAATGCAAATAGAACCATATTTTTCACCCTGCACAAAACTAAAGTCCAAGTGGATCAAAGATTTCAATATAATACCAGACACACTAAATCTGTTAGAAGAAAAAGTGGAGAAGAGCCTTAAACTCATTGGCCCAGGAGACAACTTCCTGAACAGAACACCAACAGCACAGGCTCTAAGCTCAATAATAAATAAATGGGACTCATGAAACAGAAAAGCTTCTGTAAAGCAAAGGACACTATCATCAGAACAGAACGACAGCCTACAGATTGGGAAAAGATCTTCACCAACCCTATATCTGAGAGAGGTCTAATTTCCAGAATATATGAAGAACTAAAGAAATTAAAAAGCAACAAATCAAGTTATCCAATTAAAAGTGGGATACAGAACTAAACAGAGAATTCTTGTAGAGGAATATCGAATGACAGAGAAACACTTAAAGAAATGCTCAACATCCTTACTCATTAAGGAACTGCAAATCAAAATGTCCACCTTACACCTATCAGGATGGCTAAAATCAAAAGCTCAAGTGGCAACACATGCTGGTGAGGATATGGAGAAAGGGGGACCCTCCTCCATTGCTGGTGGGAATGTAAACTTGTACAACCACTTTGGAAATCATTCTGGTGCTTTCTCAAAGAATTAGGAACAATGCTTCCTCAAGATCTAGCTATACTACTCCTAGGCATATATCCAAAATATGCTCAAGTACACAAGTGGATGAAGGGATACAGAAATTGTGGTACATTTACACAGTGGAATACTACTCAGCAATTAAAAGCAAGGAAATCATGGAATTTGTATGCAAATGGTGAGATCTAGACAAGATCATCATTAGGTATCCCAGAAACAGAAAGACACACATGGTATATTCTCACTTTTAAGTGGATATTAGAATATAATATAGGATAAACATACTAAACTCTGTACACCTAAAGAAGCTAAGCAAGAAGGAGGTCCCTGGGCAAGATGATAAATCCTCACTCAGAAAGGCAAATGGGATGGACATTGGAAGAAAGAGTGAACAGGAAACAGGACATGAGCCAACCAGAAGAGGGCTCCTGAAAGACCCTACCCAGCAGTGTATCAAAGCAGATGCTGAGACTCATAGACAAACTTTGGGCAGCATGCAGGGAATCATACGAAAGAAGGGGGAGACAGAAAGAGCTGGAGGGGACAGGAGTTCCACGAAGAGAGTAACAGAACCAAAAAAGCTGGGCTTAGGTGTCTTTTCTGAAGCTGATACTGCAACAAAGGTCCATGCATGGAGATAACCTAGAACACTTGCAAAGATGTAGCCCATGGCAGCTCAGTGTCCAAGTGGGTGTCCTAGTGAGGAGAACCGGGACTGTATCTGACATGAACTCAGTGGCTGGCTATTTGGTCACCTTCCCTTGATTGGGGAGCATCCTTACAAGGCTACAGAGGAAGACAATGCAGCCAGTCTGATGAGACCTGATAGGCTAGAGTCAGATGGAAGGGGAAGAGAAACTCTCCTATCAGTGGACTTGGAGAGGGGCATAGGAAGAGGAGAGGGAGCGAGGGTTGGGTAGGGAGGGAATGAAGGAGGGGCCTGCAGTTGAGATACAAAGTAAACAAACTGTAATTAATATAAAAATAAAAAGTATAAAAAATAAAAATAGAAAAGCAAAAACGAACCAGAGATTAATTGACTTGGAGTACAACCCATGGACTGTCAATTGGATCATTTTCAACTATGTAAGAACCCTGAGTTCAATGTCAACCATCCTAAATAATAATAACAATGCATAAAAATGAACACCAAAAATGCTTAAGCAAGAAGAGATCTAGAATGTCATCATTAAACAACAGTTCATGACTTTGGAACATAGTAAAATGCAGAGACTATGAGGATAAGGTAGGACTCATTTCATTGAAGTGACTTTGCAGGTGTGATCACAGTAGGTGACAATGCTCTCCATTTAGAGGCACTGCTCTGATGAGGTAGAGCATAGCAGAGGGAAGCTCAAGTGCTGAACTCGGGGTACAAAATAAAATACGCCCTGTGGCTCTGAGTGTAACAGCAGATGACTTGTCAGTCATTGTGATGGAAAACAGTAATGACCAGAAGAATAAATGGGAAAATATGGGTTATCAAATTTAACTTCCAAATTATTTAAAACTCCACATTTAAAAGTGCTTGGGGATTGTTGAGTCAGTTTAGCAGCAGACCAGTACTTAACTAGAGAATGCCAGGTCCAGGGTTGGCTGCATAGCTCCAAAAAACGTCCTTAGGAAAAAATTACGAAAACAAAATATATTTGAAATATATCAAATGGAGAAGTCTAAATTTATTTTCAAAGTAGGTTGCCAAATTATTTAAAATATAAAAATAGAAATTCAGAATATATTTATATTCTGATTTTTATATGTTCAGATATATGTATTTATATTTATTCTGATAATTTATTCTGATATACATCTTGATATATCTAATTGTTAATATTCCCTGGATATTATATATATATTTGTATTTATAAATAAAATATATATTCATCAATTTGCCAAAGATATGTATATGTGTGTATATATATATATATATATATATCAGTAAATTAAGAAACTGGTATTAAGAATAGCACAGGAATAAGTTATAACATTTTATAAGTCCTTCATCATTTAATGAATTAAATAAAATCTTTGACACCTATTCAATATTTATTTTCATCACAATTATAATATTGCCTTCTTAAAATAATCTTTTAGAAATATTGGCGATGGTCCACCAAGATACCATTTGAATTAAGATGACAATGGACAGGCAAAATATATCGTCATAACATTGCGACTAATTTATGGGTGGCTTAAACCCAGAGCATCATTTGCATGGCTCCTGGAAGTTGGTCACAGTGCCAGTGGAACTTTAACCTTTACAACTGCCATGTAGCTCATCTTGTGTCTTATTTTTTGTTTCATTTTAGTTTTTGTTTTGCACCACAGCATATTAGTCATTGCTATTGTGGCCAGCAGTGAATGAGAATTTAGTTTTGTGGTTTGACCTCTTAGTGATTCCTGTAACTAGATTAATAGATTATGAAAGTTATTCCTAGGTGAGTGAGAGCTGAGAGATAATATGCTTCACTTGACTTTTTTAAATTTTGAGCTCAGTGAATAAAGACGAGCACGCCCACAAGAAAAGAGTGCTTCTAACATATCTGAACATGTGAGGCCCAGGCATCCTGTGTCTCCTAGGCTGCGCTTACTGCTCTCAGTTGCAGGCTGTAAACTCTATGTGAATATGTATGTCATCTGTCGATGACTCAGAAAGGGCTTTGCTTATTCTGTCCATTTGAGATATTTTACTAATTCCAGGGAACATTATCAATTAGATTGAAATTCAATTAAGAGAATTATGTTATAATTGGTGTATAGGAATAAAAGAATGTAAAAATTATATACTCAATATATACTCTTCAAGTTACCAGAAAGTAATTGTACTTCTAATAGTGTATTTATGATGAAATATTAAAAATTCTTCCAGAAATTTAGATATATTTTTAGAATAGAAACACATTTTAAGGAATTAATCTTTGCTAGATTTATAGTAAATTTCTGGAAAAGACCAGTTTAGTAATTTTGATTTAATAATAATTGTTTCCTGTTCCAAAGGTTTTTATACTATTCCTCTTAGTATAATATGAGTACATGTTTTCCATTTGTATTTCCATTTCCTAATGAAACTTTACTTTTTAATGATCAAATAAGAGACATTTACTACAACATGATAGTTGAGATTGTGGAAATTAAAATTTGTGTTTCAGTAAATTGAGTCATTTTAACAATTTCACTTTCGCTAGTAATTATATTCTGTAAAATATCAGCTTGAAGATAATTTCCAAACTCTTTTTGGGTACGTTGGAGCTAAGAGTGATGTTAACTTTTATTGATGAGAAATCATGGGAATCTGGCAGATTCTAAATGAGATTGAGTCTTTAAACAACCAAACCATTACTCGACGCTCATGACTTAAATTGTGTATTTCCCTTGTTTTTCTATGGCTAGAAAGGCTGAGACTAGATGACATAGATTCATTCTCAATTAATGATACTTTTCCTCAATTGATAAATATAAGTTTTAGCCTTTTCCCTAGGGTCCTCCCTGTTGTTTAGCTTCTTAGGACTATAGATTTTAGTAAGTTTATCCTATATTATACAGCTAATATCCACTTATAAGTGTGTATACACCAGGTGTGTCTTTCTGCTTCTGGGATACCTCACTCAGAGCAGGTACCCCTGCTCAATTTCTAAATGGGTTCCTTAATAAGAGGGGCAGGAGCTGCCTCTGATATGAACTCAGTGGCTGGATCTTTGATCAACTCCCCGTGGGGGGCGAGCAGCGTTGCCAGGCCACAGAGGAAGACAATGCAGCCAGTCCTGATGAGACCTGATAGGCTAGGATCAGATGGAAGGGGAGAAGGTAATCACCTATCAGTGGACTAGGGAAGGAGCATAGGGGGAGAACAGAGAGGATGAGTTGGAATGGAAGGTGATGGAAAAGCCTATAGCCTACAGGTACAAAATTAATAAATTGTAATAAATAGTTTCTTTCAAAAAGAAATTACAGTGCAAATAAAGTCTTCAACTCTGAAAATGAAAAAAATAAAATAAAATAAAAATGTTGGCACAAAAAAAAGAGCTAAAGTATCTTGTTTACCTTTAAAAAGTTTAATGTCTTATCATCACTTTAATTAATTAATTCAAATATTGTTTTCCTAATACCCACAATTCTATTTTAATCAGGTATACAAATCTCTCTTATTTCCTTTTTCTTATTTGCTCTCCAAAGTCAAATCCTAAATATAAAAACATGCAACAAATATTTCAGGACTTTCTATATGTAAAAATGAGCTTTAAGAGAACTTCTGGATAATTACACATTTGTTCTTTCAGGTCCTAAGGGAACCTCACTAGTTAGGTTTGTTTGTTGAGTTACAACAATAGAATTGTCGGAAGAATCATTTAGTCTCTCCTGGATTATACTAATATTGAATATTTTTATTAATGTAAATATTTCAGAAATTCCATGGCTTATAATACTTCTTTGGGAATACATTAATATACTTGCTTTCAATAATATACTTTGACCATAAGGGAAATATGAATCAAAATTCTTATGAAATAGTTTTGTGAGTTTCCTTCTGTCATAACCCTGTGAAAGCTTTATTTCATATTAGTCAACACTATATAGTGTTATCAGTCATAGTGTGATGTTACTTCAAAATAATCTCAAGACTTAGCCTTCATTCTTTAATTCAACTCAGGCAACTGCTAGGTCAGTGATTGCTGACCTAGGGGAAAATATATCTGATTTACCAGCCAAATTTATAAAAACAAAGTTATGGAGGGCCTAGCGGAGACAACACTTGGATATACTCATGACATATATGTTACATCACAGTACTGTTATTCGTTGTATCTCAAGACATTTTTCCTCCCATAAGAGTGCAAGTCCCTTTAAAAAAAAGTAGGGTATACTATTAACCAACCTCTTTCAAAACAAAATCAAACTTCTTTTACACATACACACAAATGATAAGAATGGTAGTAATGATAATTTCCTCCATAATATGGAAGGTGCCTATGCCGATATCAAAGTGCTGTTCCTTGAAAGACTAGAAAGTTGGGCATACTTATGACCTGACAGTATGTGGATAACACTAGATTGTACAAGTAAGCTGTGGTGGAGTCCACTGAAACATCTGAGCGGAAGTGAAGGAATGGAATAGCAATTAATTACATAGAACCAAATGAAATGTTGAGAAATATATTAAACCATTCTTCACCCTGAACAGTAGACTAAACTCTGCTTTCATTGTTGAAATGAAGCATTTAAATGGCAGCTCTCACTGCTCAGCCAAGTCAAGAACTTTCACTACATTTTTTCACGTTTTATGTCAATATAATTTTCAGCAAAATCTCAATAGGACCTTTTGTACTAAAGAATAATAAATGGGTCACAGAACCATTGCTTTATCTTGAGTGTCATACTTGAAAACAATGCTCCTATTGGTAAGTTACTTTTCAGAAACAAGGATTTGCTTTAATGTGTACCTGACAGCCAGAAACATGCTAGTGTCTGGGTACAGGGTCCTGTCCCATAGGTAGCAAGGAAGCCTACAGCCTGCTAACTTTAGGACTTATTTGGTAGCTCTTCAATAAAAGAGAAAAATACAAATTTAATACAAGGTTGAGATATGGCTTCGTTTGCTTGTTTGGAATAGATGATAAAGGATTTCTAGGGCAAACCCGAGATATATCATAAAGATTTCTAAGTAACAGCTCATCACGTAGAATATAAAACTGTCCCATTCCATATGACTTTTGATTTGAAAGCTGGGAGAGAGAGCTTATACAGAAATTAATATACTTACTGCTTCTAATACAGCCAAAACCTGGTAAAACCTGAACTAACATGTAATACAAATTTGAGATGAGCTACAAAATGAATAGATTACAAAACTGATTGTGAAGATCTCTGTAATGCACCACGTCATCAGTGGGAAATATGTATACCCCTGGGGTTGTCTAATTTTCTGGGTGTGTGCTTTTCATTTTATTAGCCTATTTCATTACCCTATAAATGGCAGGAAACCAATAATAATTTGAATGATTCTTTACCATAGATGAGCAAATAAATTGTATTCAGTAGAATAAAATGCATGACTGTGATGTGGCCATTGAAAAGTTCCGCCGGTTTTGCATCAATTAAAGAAGACATATTCAAACATTTAAGACAGTCCTCTGTAGATCTCCCTGCCTCCTTGGATGTAGCAAATTTTAGGTTTCCTCATTATTTAACATATGACTAAATCTTTTAGCATCTTAGCACTTAAAATATAAGTTTATAAGATTTATACAAAACGACCACTAAATAGTAGCAGAAAAGAAAAGAAAAAGAAAAACTTCAACAGCTTTTAAATGAATACTCTTGAAGAAACTGAAAACGTTAGCACATACTTCAACCTCTATTTTTATACCTTGTAAGCTCTGACATGAAATAAAGAACCATTAAAGCAGAAGTTAGCATCAGTACTTTTTATGACTTTCTTTTCTGTGACACAGGTAGACTTGTTCTGTAGTGCTAGTTTCATTTATTTAAATTGGTCAAAAGGTTCAATGTCTTATCTCTGAGGTAGTATGAAAGATCGGCAACCTAAAAAAAAAGAGAAATACCAAACTATATGTGGACTAACATACTCTTTTTTATTATTTTTTAAAATTATTATTATTTATTACAATTTATTCACTTTGAATCCCAGCTGTGGGCCCAACCCTCTTCTCCTCCCAATCCCACCCTCCTTCCCTCTTCTTCTTCTATCCCTCTTCCCTAGGCCACTGATAGGGGAGGACCTCTTCCCCTTCTATCTGACTATAGCCTATCAGTTATCATCAGGGCTGGCTTCATCCTCTTCCTCTGTGGCAAGGCAGCACCCCACAGAGGGAGGTGATCAGAGAGCCTGCCACTGACTTCATGCCAGAGACAGTCCTTGTTCCTCTTAGTAGGGAACCCACTTAGAAACTGAGTCTATGGGCTATATCTGAGCAGGGGTTTTAGGTCCTCTCCATGCATGGTCCTTGGTTGGGAAATCAGTATCTACAGGGCCCCCAGGGCCAGTTTTTTGTTTTGTTTTATTTTGTTTCGTTTTGCTTTTTGGCTATGTTGGTCTTCTGTTGGAGCTCCTGTGCCCTCCAGGTCTTTCTATCTCCCCCTTCTTTAATAAAATTCCATGACTTCTGCCGAAATTTTCATTATGAGTCTCAGCCTCTGCTTCAACACCTTGATCAGTGCTATTTCAAAGGCCTTCTGTGGTAGGCTCCTGTATTATTCTGTGTCTTTTCCTGTTTCCAACATCTATCACATTGTTGGCCCTTCTGAATGAGGATTAAGCATCTTCTCTAGGGTTTTCCTTGTTCTTTAGCTTCTTTAGGACTATAGATTTTAGTATGTTCATCCTATATTATATGTCTAATAACCACTTATGAGTCAGTTTATACCATGTTGGTCTTTCTGCTTCTGGGTTACCTCACTCAAGATATTTTCTAGTTCCCACCATTTGCCTGCAAATTTCATGATTTCCTTGTTTTTAATAGCTGAGTAGTATTACATTGTGAAAATGGATACAATTGATGTATCCATTCCCTTGTTGAGGGACATCTAGGTTGTTTCCAGATTCTGCCTATTACAAATAGAACTACTATGAAATGTTGAGCCAATGGTATATTTGAGTATATTTCGGGTATATATGCCTAAGAGTGGTAAAGCTGGATCTTGAGGTAGCACTATTCCTAATTTTCTGAGGAAGCATCAGATTGATTTCCAAAGTGGTTGTACAAGTTTATATTCCCACCAGCAATGAAGGAGGGTTCCCCTTTTTCCACATCCTCCCCAGCAAGCATCATCCCTTAAGTTTTTTTTTTTTTATCTCAGCAAGTCTAATGATTAAGGATGTTGAGCATTTCTTCAAGTGTTTCCCTGACATTTGATATTCCTCAAATGAAAATTCTCTGTTTAGCTCTATACCCCATTTTTTAATTGGATTAATTGGTTTGTTTGTGTTTACTTTCTTAACTTCGTTATATATTTTGGAAATCATCCCTCTGTCACATATAGGTTTGGTAAAATCCAAAGAAATGCTCAACATCCTTAGCCATCAGAGAGATGCAAATCAAAATGACTCTTAGATTTCACCTGGCACCCACCAGAATGGCTAATATCAAAAACTCAAGTGACAACACATGCTGGAGAGGTTGTGGAGAAAGGGGAATCCTCCTCCATTGCTGGTGGGAATGAAAACTTGTACAACCACTTTGGAAATCAATCTGGTGCTTTCTCAGACAATTAGGAATAGTGCTTCCTCAAAACCCAGCTATACCACTGCTAGTTATATACCCAAAATTTGCTCAAGTACACAAAAGGGATACTTTCTCAACCATGTTTATAGCAGCTTTATTTGTAATAGCCAGAACCTGGAAACAACCCAGATGTCCATTAACAGAGAAATAAATACAGAAATTATGGTATTTTTACACAATGGAATACTACTAAACAATCAAAAAGGAGGAAATCATGAAATTTGCAGGCAAATGGTGGGATCTAGAAAAGATCATTCTGAGTGAAATATCCCAGAAGGAGAAAACAAACACGGTATATACTCACTTATATACACCTATAAGATATGATAAACATAATGAAATCTATACATCTAAAAAAGATAATCAAGAGAGTGGACATGGGTTAAGATGATCAATCCTCATTTAGAAAGACAAATGGGATGTGCATTGAGCATATGACAGGAGTCTACTGCAGAAGGCATCTGAAAGACTCTAACCAGCAGTGTTTTCAAAGCAGAAAAAGACTCATAACCAAACCTTCATCAGAGTACAGGGAATCATATGAAAGAAGGGGAGTTAGTATGATGGGGAAAGAATAGGAGCTACACAAGGATCAATTTATCTGGGCATAGGGACTTTTCTGAGACTGACATTCAACCAAGGACTATGTATGGATATAACCTAGAACCTCTGCTCAGATGTTGCCTGTGGTAGCTCTATAACCAACTGGTTTTCCATAGTAAGGGGAACAAGGACTATTTCTAACAGGAACTCAATGGCTGGCTCTTTGGCCTCCCCACCCCCCAAGGGAGGAGCATTCCTGTTAGGCCAAAGAGGAGGACTTTGCAGCCAGTCTGAAGATACCTGATAAAACAGATGAATGGGGAGGAGGTCCTCCCCATCAGTGGACTTGGAAAGGGGCAGGGTGGAGATGAGGGAGGGAGGGTGGGATTGGGAGGGAATGAGGGAATGGGATACAGCTGGGAAACAGAGTTAATAAAATGTAACTGATAAGAAAAAAAAATTTAAAAATTCTCTGTTTAGCTCTGTACCCCATTTTTTTAATTGGATTAATTGGTTTGTTGGTGTTTACTTTCTTAACTTCTTTATATATTCTGGAAATTGTCCCTCTGTCACATATAGGTTTAGTAAAATCCAAAGAAATGCTCAACATCCTTAGCCATCAGAGAGATGCAAATCAAAACGACCCTTAGATTTCACCTGGCACCCACCAGAATGGCTAAGATCAAAAACTCAAGTGAGAACACATGCTGGAGAGGATGTGGAGAAAGGGGAACCCTCCTCCATTGTTGGTGAGAATGAAAACTTGTACAACCACTTTGGAAATCAATCTGGCGCTTTCTCAGACAATTAAGAATATTGCTTCCTCAAGATCTAGCTATACCACTCCTAAGCATGTATCCAAAAGAGGCTCAAGTACACAACAAGGACATTTGCTCAAACATGTTTGTAGCAGCTTTATTCGTAATAGCCAGAACCTGGAAACAACCCAGATATCCCTCAGTTGAGGAATGGATACAGAAATTGTGGTACTTTTACATAATGAAATACTACTCAGCAATTAAAAGTGAGGAAATCATGAAATTTGCAGGCAAATGGTGGGACCTAGAAATGATCATCCTGAGTGAGGTATTCCAAAAGCAGAAAGACACACATGGTATATACTCACTTATATAGACCTATACGATAGGGTAAATATACTGAAATCTATCCAACTAAAGAAGATAAACAAGAAAGAGGACCCAGGATACGATGATCAATCCTCACTTAGAAAGACAAATGGGATGGACATTGAATGTAGGAGCAAACAAGTAACAGGACAGGAGCCTACCACAGAAGGCCTCTGAAAGACTACTTAGCAGTGTATCAAAACAGATATTAAGACTCATAACCAAGCCTCCAGCAGAATGCAGTGAATAAAAAAAAAGGGGGGGGGGTAATACAACCTGGAGATGACAGGAGTTCCACAAGGACAAAATATATCTGGGCACAGGGGTCTTTTATGTGACTGTTTCTCCAAACAAGGACCATGTATGGATGCAACCTAGAGCCCCTCCTCAGATGTAGCCATTGGTAGCTCCATATCCAAGTGGGTACCCTAATAAGGAGAAAAGGGACTGTTTCTGACATGAACTTGATGGCGGGCTCTTTGACCTCCTCCCCTCCCTCCCCCCAGGGAGGAGCAGCCTTGCTAGGCCACAGAGGAGGACTTTGCAGCCAGTCCTGAAGACACCTGATAA
>NW_026596117.1:5956232-6030123 GCF_907164565.1 Psammomys obesus | reverse complement strand
TCAGATGTAAGGGGAGGAGGTTCTCCCTTATCAGTGGACTTGGAAAGGGGCAGGGAGGAGATGAGGGAGGGAGGGTGGGATTGGGAGGGAATAAGGGAGCGGGATACAGCAGGGATACAAAGTTAACAAACTGTAACTAATATTAAAAAAATAAAAAAAAGATCCTTTCCCAAACTGTAGGCTGTTTTGTTTTGATGACATTGTCCTTTGCTTTGCTGAAGCTTTTAAGTTTCAGGAGGTCCTGTTTTTACTGGACTAACATACTCTTAAACAAGATTTCTAAAATATGGAATTTTTTATCAGCTCATAAAAGATGTCTCCTTGCTAATGCTTATCCATGTCATGTCAGGAAAGTAGCCAATGACAATGTGGATCCACAGCTGTGGGAAACTTTGGCTAACATATGTCTGCTTCTAGGCTTTGAAAATTCTTAACGTCAGTAAATTTCATGATTTCCTTCTCTTTAATAGCTGAGTAGTATTCCATTTTGTAAATCTACCACATTTTCTGTATCCATTCCTCCATTGATGGATATCTAGGTTGTTTCCAGATTCTGGCTATTACAAATAAAGCTGCTATGAACATAGTTGAGCAAGTGTTCTTATTGAAAGGTGGGGCATCTTTTGCGTACATACCTAGGAGTGGTATATCTGGATCTTGAGGTAGCCCTATTCCTAATTTTCTGAGAAAGTGCCAGATTGATTTCCAAAGTGGTTGTAACAGGTTACATTCCGACCAGCAATGGAGGAGGGGGTCCCCCTTTCTCCACATCCTTTCTAGTATGTGTTGTTACTTGACCTTTTTTTTATCTTAGCCATTCTGATGGCTGTAAGGTGAAATCTCAGGGTTGTAATGCTTTGCATCTCCTTGATGACTAAAGATATTAAACATTTCTTTAAGGGTTTTTCTGCCATTCGATATTCCTCTACAGAGAATTCTCTGTTTAGCTCTGTACCCCATTTTTAACTGGATTACTTCGTTTGTTGGAGTTTAACTTCTTAAGTTCTTTATATGTTCTGGACATTAGTCCTCTGTCAGATATAGGGTTGGTGAAGATCTTTTCCCAGTCTGTAGACTGTTGTTTTATTCTGATGACAGTACCCTTTGCTTTAAAGAAGTGTTTCAGTTTCATGAGGTCCAATATATTAATTGCTGATCTTAGAGCCTGTGCTGTTGTTGTTCTGTTCAGGAAGTTGTATCATGTGCCACTGAGGTCAAGGCTCTTCCCCATTTTCTCTTCTAACTGATTTACTGTGTCTGGTTTTATGTTGAGTTCTTTGATCCACTTGGACTTTACTTTGTGCAGAGTAATAAAAATGGGCCTATTTGAATTTTTCTACATGTATACATACAAGCACCATTTTTGGTGGGTTCTAGAAATGATCATCCTGAGTGAGGTAACCCAGAAGCAGAAAGACACTTATGGCATATACTCACTTATAAGTGGATATTAAGCACATAATATAGGATAAATATACTAAAATCTATAGTCCTAAAGAAGCTAAACAACAAAGAGGACCCTAGGGAAGATACTTAATCCTCATTCAAAAGGTCAAACAGGATAGATATCAGAAGTAGGAGACGACAAGGAACCGGACAGGAACATTCCACAGAGGACCTCTGAAACACTCTATTCACCGGGGTATCAAAGGAGACACTGAGATCATAGCCAAACTTTGGGCAGAGAACCTTATGGAAGAGTGGGAAGATAGAAAGACCTGGAGGGGACAGGAACTCTACTAAGAGAACAACAAAGCCAAAATACCTGGGCCCAGGGGTCATTGCAGAGATGTATACTCCAAGGAACATGGAGGTCTTCCCCTATCAGGGGACTAGGGAATGGGCAGAGGGGATGAAGAAAGGAGGTGGTTGAGACAGGGAGGATACCAGGCAGGGGACTGCAGTGGGGATACAAAGTTAATAAATCATAAAAAATATATATATATAAATAAAATTAAATTTAAAATAGTGCTGTAGATACACAGTGACAATGTTTATGACATGAAGAAGAGTAAAGTTAGGTTGTTTTTAGGAAAATCAATGTAAATGGAAACTGTTGTATTAAAAGTGAGTTAAGCTGGTTTCAGAAAGAATAAATAAATAAATAGATAGATAGATAGATAGATAGATAGATAGATAGATAGAAAATGAAAATACTTAACATCATTCATTGAAGGCTTTCACTACATTTCATCCTAGTCAGCTAGCCTTATATCCTCAAAAGAGAAGCCAAAAAATTCTACAGTAGAAAAGATATATGTTGCTTACTTCTCAATTTTTTGGTAATGATGGGGTTCAAACACAGTTCCTCACTCTAGCACTAACCCATGATTCTCTCCTCAGGATGGATTTCCTTACTAACTACTCCCTGTGCTGCCTTCACTGATGTTAAAATGTTGATCCTTCTCCTAAGTGCAAGATCCCATCTCCCTAGGTTTCTGTGAAGGCTTGTAAGATAACTTGCTAAAGGTTTTCTAGTATCTACTGGCATAAATTAAATATAGCTTTACCCACTCTACCTATCCTGCCTCCTCACTCTCTTCTGAATGATTCTGCTTCTATTTGGGTTTTCATTTCCTCATCTCTTCCCACCTGAAAACTAACCCTCCGCAGTCTCTACCTCTTGAACTACTCTCTCCAGTTTCGTACTTTTAAGAGCAATTTCAGTGAGAGCATGTCTTCCCCTACCGACTTTCTTTGTTCTCTTGTAATGTTAGATTCTCTTTGAGCTGTTCATTTTGCTTAGGCTGACAAAACACGTGCTACTGTTCCTCCTCTGCTTCCAACTCCAGAATCACTCTCAGCCAAGAACCTCTCTCACACACATTTTAAACTTGTCTTTTTTGGTAAATCCCACAGTGGGCCCTTTGCTTGCCTGCTCTTTTTTATGATTTTTTTTTTCTTCCCGTACCACTTATTTCCCTCCCAAATGTCATACTCAGGGCTTCAAACACATCTCTACATCATTTTCTGGCTCTAAGTACCTGGCAGTTTCTAGGCGCCTGCTTCAGCATCCACCTATGTTACGTCATCCATGGACTTCTTATCTATAAAGTGCGGATGAAGATTATATCTCTTTCTCTGTTTTCTGTAAAGCATGGATGAGACAGTTTAAACATTTTACTGCAGTTGGTAGCAGAAAGCAGGTGCTTAACTGTTATTAGTTCTAATCTACAGTGTATTAAACAGTGGACAAACCCACCAAAGTGTGCCAGTTAGAATTTTAGCCAAGTTGCTTAGAGGCCGTTTAAAATACATTGCATTCAAAAAATCGGCGGGTGGGGGCAAGATGGCGGTGCCAGGAGAGCACTGTGTCTGAGAAGCAGGACAACACTCTCCTTGCAGCGACCAGGAGACTGAACACTGGGCCCTAAAACTACAGCGATCGTGTTTCCCAGATGAGGGGAGGCTCCCACAGCTTGGGAATCGCTCGGGTCCACTCTCGGATGCCCAGCCAGAACCCTGAAGAGATCCCGGCTAACGCGGGCTTTGGGTCTCCGGGCTGGTGCCGCAAGCCTACATGTCCCGATCACTTTCTTAGGCGAATCGGTGGGCACAAGGGAGCCAGAGACTGAGAGTCCCAGTCGCAAGAAAACCCCACAGGGAAGGAAAGTTGCAAGTCTGATCACAGGTAACCCAGTCATTCCCTGGAAGGTCTCGCTGACCGCAGGTACCCGCCGCCATCACAACTGAGCTCCAACCGCACAAAGAGCAGCTGCGCGCCCAGCTCAAAATCCCTACTCCGTCTTCAGAGGAGGCAGGAGGCGTCCAGCAGAATCTACCACAGACCACATTGTCTGTACCCCACCCGAGATCGGGGCTGAGAAAACCCAATCCTTTTGGGCACTCCCCCAAACGCCGCCATAACCCTGCCACAGCAGAGCAGAAGGATAGAGAGGTCCACAGCAGCTTCACAGTGCCTGGACCCCAGTGCTGCCGGCTGCTCCTAACAAACAAACTTCAACTCGGGATCTGGGACTGTGGTCATTCAACACGTCCTGAGATTCTCCTGGGTCCAGTGCAATAAGGTCTAGCAGCAAGTTCTATCACCGGCGCTCCCCCCCCCCCGACCCCTGGCAGAGAAACGCCGGCTCAGGGCTCAAGATCCGACTGAGAAGCCCCAACCCCTGCTGGCACTACCCTGAGAACACCTCCATAAGCTTGCCCTAGCAGAGGGGAAGGTCAGAGAGGAAGGACAGAGAGGCAGCCTGCCACAGGACACAGCACCCACTCTCCAGCTCACCCAGTGGCCCCTAGCAGAGACACCAAAGCTTGGGATCTGAAGACACTCAACCCTACCTGGTACTCTCTCGGGATCAGCAAACATAGGTTCTACCGCCAGGCTGCTTCTGCCAGAGAGATCTGGGCCCAGGATCTGGGATTGAGAACACTCAACCTAACTCTTTCCCACGCTACCCTGGGACCAGTTAACATAACCCCTCTGGGCAGAGGGAAAGGACAGAGAGGCAGCACACAGGAAAGGTGGACACTGAGTCCTGTGGCCACAGTGTCACAGAGCTGACTGTTAGCCTACCCGCATATTTTCTGCAGCAGGACCAAGTCAGAGAGTAGAGAACAAGGGGAACCCCTGTGCATTCCAACTGGTCCTGCAAGAAAATGAGTGAGCGTTCTAGGGAGAGTTTGCCCCAGACCCAGGGCCTCTCTACAGAAGCAACCAGACGAGATCCCTGCCACCCAAACCCTAGTATGGGCATCATAGGGATTCTTGGGATAGCGACCCCAACGTTGAAGCCTCTGCCTTGTGGGTCCACCAGTGTAATCCAGGCAAACAATCCCTGGATCTCAGACAGAACTGCATAATAGTGGCCTGCAGGCCACTGCAATAGTCAAAGAATCCGCACATGCACACAGCACCCTCTAAAAGTGCATGTGAATAGCACCAGCGTCACATTCCTTACTTAGGCAAAACTGGAACCGCAACGCACACTCCCAAACTCTCATCTTCCTGATAAAACAGTCCAGAAAACAGAAAGAGACGATCATAGCCTGAACTACAAACTCGAGGAACAAACAGTGAGGCTTATAAATAACCAGATGGCTAGAGGCAGATGTAAGAACACACCCAACAAAAATCAGGACATAATGACCTCACCAGCAACCCCACAAACCAATGGACACTTCAATTCACTAGATATACAAGAAAACGACCTCAAGGCTATGTTTCTCCAGCTATTAGAGGCCCATAAAGATGAAATGAACAAAGCCCTCAGAGAAATAACCAAAGAAATCGAGACAAACCAAGAGGAAACAAATCGAGCTCTCAGAGAAATAACAACGAAAATTGAGGCAAAGAAAGAAGAAATGAACAAAGCTCTCAAAGACATGTCCTCACAAATGAAGGCAAATAAAGAAAAAATAAACAAAGCTCTCATAGAAATACAGGCAATTATAGCCAAAGAAGTAGAGGCACAATTAGTGATACATAGAGAGGAAATGGACAAAAAAATAGAAGCTGTCATTGAAAAGCAGGACTCCACATTCAAACAGATGAAGGAAATGGTGCAAGACATGAAAACAGAATTAGAATCAATAAAGAAAACACAAATAGAGAAAAACCAGGAGCTGGAGAACATAGAGAAAAGATTGTGAACTACAAAGGTAAGCATCACCAACAGAATACAAGAGATGGAAGAAAGAATCTCAGAAGCCGAAGATACACTAGCAGAAATTGACACGTCTCTCAAAGAAAAAATAAAATCAGAAAAGTTCCAAACACAAAACATCCAAGAAATCAAGGACACCATGAAAAGACAAAACCTAAGAATAATAGGAGTAGGAGAAAAAGAAGACATCAGGCTCAAAGGTCCGGAAAATATTTTCAGGAAAATTATAGAAGAAAACTTTCCCAACTTAAAGAAGGAGATGTCCATAAACATACAAGAGGCCTACAGAACACCAAGTAGACTAGACAAGAAAAGAAATTCTTCATGTCACATCATAGTCAAAACACAGAACCTACAGAACAAAGAAAACATTCTAAAAGCAGCAAGGGAAAAAGGCCAAGTAACATATGAAGGTAGACCTATCAGAATCACACCAGATTTCTCAACAGAAACTATGAAGGTCCTGGACAGAAATCATACAGTCCTTAAGGGACCACAGATTCCAACCCAGACTACTATACCCAGCAAAACTTTCAATCAACATAGACGGAGAATTCAAAATATGCCATGACAAAACCAAATTTAAACAATATCTACATAGTAACCCAGCTCTACAGAAGTTACTAGAAGGGAAACCGCAAACCAAAGAAAACAACTACATCTAAGGAAACAGAGGAAATAGATAACTACACAACAAAAAACCCAAAGAAATACAAGCAATGAAACTCAGTGACACAACCAACCCCACATCAAAAGTATGTAACAATTGTTTGTCACTAGTATCTATCAACATCAACGGACTCAACTCCCCAATAAAAAAAACACAGACTAACAGAATGGTTGCAGAAACAGGATCCAACATTCTGTTGCATCCAAGAAACACACCTATGCAACAAAGATAAACACTACCTCAGAGTAAAGGGCTGGAAAAATGTTTTTCAAGCAAATGGTTCCAGAAAACAAGTGGGATAAGCCATCCTAATATCTAATAAAATAGACTTTCAACCCAAGTTAATAAAAAAAGATAAGGAGGGCCACTATATTCTCATCAAAGGAAAAATCCACCAAGAGGATATCATAATTTTAAATATCTATGCCCCAAATACAAGAGCACCTACATTCATAAATGAAACAATATTAAACCTTAAATCACACATTGATCCTAATACCTTAAATAGTGGGAGACTTCAACACTCCACTCTTACCAAGGGACAGATCAACTAGACAGAAAACAAATAGGGAAATAAAAACACTTACAATGTCCCTAAATCAAATGGACCTAATAGACGTCTACAGATCTTTTCATCCAAACTCAAAAGAGTATACCTTCTTTTCAGCACCGCATGGAACCTTCTCCAAAATAGACCATATAGTTGATCATAAAGCAAGCCTCAACAGATAAAAAAAAGATTGAAATAATCCCTTGTATTCGATCTGACCACCATGGACTAAAGCTGGACCTCAACAACAACAGAAATAACAAAAAGCCGACAAGCACATGGAAACTGAACAACTTGTTACTCAATGACAGCTGGGTTAAGGAAGAAATAAAGAAAGAAATTAAAGACTTCCTAGAATTCAATGAAAATGAAGGCACAACATACCCAAATTTATGGGAAACATTGAAAGCAGTGCTCAGAGGAAAATTTATAGCACTAAGTGCCTGCAAGAAGAAATTTGTAACATCACATGCAAACAACTTAATGGCCAACTGAAAACCCTAGAAAAAAAAAAAAAAAAAAAAAAGAAGCAGATACACCCAAGAGGAGCAGATGACTGGAAATAATCAAACTCAGAGCTGAAATCAATCAATTAGAAACAAATAAAACTATTCAAAGAATCAATGAAACAAAAAGCTGGATCTTTGAGAAAATCAACAAGATAGACAAACCCTTAGCCAAACTAATTAAAAAGCAGAGAGAATCTATCCAAATCAGCAAAATCAGAAATGAAAAGGGTGACATAACTACAGACGCTGAGGAAATTCAAACAATCATTAGGTCAAACTACAAAAGCCTGTATGCCACAAAATTTGAAAACCTAAATGAAATGGACAATTTTCTTGATAGATTCCATCTTCCAACATTAAGTCAAGATCAGGTAGAAAGACTGAATAGCCCTATATCCCCCAAGGAAATTGAAGCAGGCATTCACAGTCTCCCCTCCAAAAAAAGCCCTGGGCCAGATGGTTTCAGTGCGGAATTCTACCAGACCTTCAAAGAAGTGCTCACACCAATTCTCCTCAAACTATTCCACAAAATAGAAACAGAAGGTACATTACCAAACTCATTCTATGAAGCGACAGTCACCCTGATACCTAAACCACACAAAGACCCAACAAAAAAAGAAAACTTTAGACCTATCTCTCTTATGAACATTGATGCAAAAATACTCAAAAAAAAATATTCTTTCAAACCGAATCCAACAACACATCAAAGATATCATCCACCATGAACAAGTAGGCTTCATCCCAGGCATGCAACGGTGGTTCAACATACAGAAATCTATCATTGTAATCCACCACATAAACAAACTGAAGGAGAAAAACCTCATGATCATCTCCTTAGATGCTGAAAAAGCATTTGACAAAGTCCAACACCAATTCATGTTTAAAGTCTTGGAGAGATCAGGGATACAAGGCACACATATAAACTTAGTAAAGGCAATATACAACAAGCCTATAGCCAACATCAAACTAAATGGAGAGAAACTTAAATCAATCTCACTGAAATCAGGGACAAGACAAGGCTGCCCACTCTCTCCCTACCTCTTTAACATAGTACTTGAAGTCCTAGCCAGAGCAATAAGACAACTAAAGGAGATCAAGGGGATACAAATCAGAAAGGAAGAGGTCAAAGTGTCACTATTCACAGATGATATGATAGTATATATGAGAGACCCCAAGAATTCAACCAGAGAACTCCTCCAGCTGATAAACACCTTCAGCAAAGTGGCAGGATACAAAATCAACTCAAAAAAATCAGAAGCCCTCCTGTATACCAAAGACAAAATGGCCGAGAAAGAAATTAGAGAAACAACACCCTTCACAATAGCCACTAACCACATAAAGTACCTTGGGGTGACACTAACCAAGCAAGTGAAAGACCTGTTTGAGAAAAACTTCAAGTCTCTGAAGAAAGAAATTGAAGAAGATCTCAGAAGATGGAAAGATCTCCCGTGCTCATGGATTGGTAGGATTAACATTGTGAAAATGGCCATCCTGCCAAAAGCAATCTACAGATTCAATGCAATTCCCATCAAAATACCAACTCAATTCTTTACAGACCTTGAAAAAAAAGATTCTCAGCTTCATATGGAGAAACAAAAAACCCAGAATCTCCAAAATGATCCTGTACAACAACAGATCATCTGGAGGTATCTCCATCCCCGATCTCTAGTTGTACTACAGAGCAATAGTAATAAAAACTGCATGGTATTGGCATAAAAACAGAAAGGAGGATCAATGGAACCACATAGACGACCCAGAAATAAACCCACACACCTATGAATACTTGATTTTTGACAAAGAAGCCAAAACCATTCAATGGAAAAAAGACAGCATCTTCAACAAATGGTGCTGGTCCAACTGGATGTCTACATGCAGAAAAATGAAAATAGACCTATATTTATCACCCTGCACAAAACTAAAGTCCAAGTGGATCAAAGACCTCAACATAAAACCAGATACTCTAAATCTGTTAGAAGAAAAAGTGGGGAACAGCCTAGAACTCATTGGCACAAGAGACAACTTCCTGAACAGAACACCAACAGCACAGGCTCTAAGAGCAACAATCAATAAATGGGATCTCTTGAAACTGAAAAGCTTCTGTAAAGCAAAGAACACCATCATCAAAACAAAACGACTGCCTACAGATTGGGAAAGAATCTTCACTAACCCTTTATCTGACAGAGGACTAATATCGAGTATATACAAAGAACTAAAGAAGCTGAAAAGCAGCAAACCAAGTAATCCAATTAAAAAATGGGGAACAGAGCTAAACAGAGAATTCTCAACAGAGGAATATAGAATGGCAGAGAAACACTTAAAGAAATGCTCAACCTCATTAGCCATCAGGGAAATGCAAATCAAAACAACCCTGAGATTTCACCTTATACCCATCAGAATGGCCAAGATTGAAAACTCAAGTGCCAACACATGCTGGAGAGGTTGTGGAGAAGGGGGAACCCTCCTCCACTGCTGGTGGGAATGTAAACTGGTACAACCACTCTGGAAATCTATCTGGCACTTTCTCAGACAATTAGGAATAGTGCTTCCTCAAGACCCAGCTATACCACTGCTAGGTATATACCCAAAGTTTGCTCAAGTACACAAAAGGGATACTTGCTCAACCATGTTTATAGCAGCTTTATTTGTAATAGTCAGAACCTGGAAACAACCCAGATGTCCATCAACAGAGAAATAAATACAGAAATTGTGGTATTTTTACACAATGGAATACTACTCAGCAATCAAAAAGGAGGAAATCATGAAATTTGCAGGCAAATTGTGGGATCTAGAAAAGATCATTCTGAGTGAAATATCCCAGAAGGAGAAAACAAACACGGTATATACTCACTTATATACACCTATAAGATATGATAAACATAATGAAATCTATACATCTAAAAAAGATAATCAAGAGAGTGGACATGGGTTAAGATGATCAATCCTCGTTTAGAAAGACAGGTGGGATGTGCATTGAACATATTACAGGAGTCTACTGAGCGCATTTGAAAGACTCTAACCAGCAGTGTTTTCAAAGCAGATACAAAGACTCATGACCAAACCTTCGGCAGAGTACAGGGAATCATATGAAAGAAGGGGAGTTAGTCTGATGGGGAAAGGATAGGAGCTCCACAAGGACCAAATATATCTGGCACAGGGTCTTTTCTGAGACTGACATTCAACCAAGGACCATGTATGGATATAACCTAGAACTTCTGCTCAGATGTAGCCTGTGGTAGCTCAGTAACCAATCGGTTTCCCATAGTGAGGGGAACAAGGACTATTTCTAACAGGAACTCAATGACTGGCTCTTTGACCTCCCCAACCCCCAAGGGAGGAGCAGTCCTGTTAGGCCACAGAGGAGGGCTTCGCAGCCAGTCCTGAAGATACATGATAAAACAGGATCAGATGAATGGAGAGGATGCCCCTCCCCCAAATCAGTGGACTTAGAAAGGGGCAAGGTGGAGATGAGGGAAGGAGGGTGGGATTGGGAGGCAATGAGGGAGCAGGACACGGCTGGGATACATAGTTAATAAAATGTAACTGATAAGAAAAAAATAAAATTAAAAAAATACGTTGCATTCGTTTAATATTGTCCTCCAGTTTTCATTGTTTTATTTCAAAATCCTTGATAATTTCACTCATGAATGTTATATTTACATAGTTTATTATTACGTATCTCCTGCAACTCCATCCTCATCCATTTAACCCCCTCTCAAATTCATGGCTTCTTTTTAATTATTGTTTTGTGTTTGTGTTTGTGTGTGTGTGTGTGTGTGTGTGTGTGTGTGTGTGTGTAGTTGGAGGTTGGTCTGACGCTAATTACTGACTCTCTATGTAAACCCTCTTAAGTCATCATTTCTGATTGGTTGATTAAATAGCCTATACCTGGGCAAGGCAGAATGGGGTAGGCGTGGTTAAGGTTCCAGGGGTTTAGATGACAGAGAGGATCACAGAAACATGGATAGTAAGGAAAGAGGAAGGAGGACGCGCCCGATGGGTTAGTGTGGAGAAAAAAACGTGTGGGCTGAGCGAATGGACTCCAATAACGGCGTGAAAAGCCCCAGATGAAGAAAACAAGTGCCATGAGATTATAAATGAAAGGTAGTCCAGCTGAGGAGAATTAAAGTGGATGGCGCTGGATGGGGGCTGGGAGTTGGGTGTGGAGGATATTGTGACAGTGTGAGTGAAATATCTGCCTGGCCCAATTATAAATCTTAAAATTTAAAATTTATAAAATTTAGCAGGTTTTTGTGTCTTATTGTTTGTGATAGGAGGTTAAGTAATACTGCTGTGATAGGGCTAATCATCAACACTACACAGCCCAACACTGATTTTTTTATTTACAACAATACATAGATATGGACTGATAAACATATTTAACATTTCTAGTATATATATGTATCTATTTAGGCTGACCAATTAGCATCGTGCGACCCATCATTGGTCTTTCTGTAACCACTTTCTTGAGACTGAAACATTTCATCCTACAAGGCAGCTTTTTATTTTTTAACTAATTTTTTATTTTTATATTAATTACAGTTTATTTACATTGTATCCCAGCTGTAGCTCTCTCCCTCATTCCCTCCCAAACCCACCCTCAGTCCCCATCTCCTCCCTGCTCCTCTCTAAGTCCACTGATAGGGGAGGTCCGCCTCCCCTTCCATCTGACCCTAGCTTCTTAAACAGAAAGATTAACAACTCAAGAGTCCAGGAAGTCCCTGAAACTGACCAGATTCCCTGAACTTTGCCAGAATATGTAACAAAACTGTAAAGAAGACCCCTGAGCCCAGACCAGTTGTCTGGAAGATGCAAAAACCAACCAAGCTGACTGGAAGAAATTTAGAACAACTGAGGCAGTTGGAAAGAACAGTCTCCAGTCCTCTGAGCTGCCTGCAGGCTGTTCAATGTGTTCCAGGTTTCCAAACTGTCACCCATGCTGGAATGGCTTTAATGATGCAGCTGTCATTGCGTCATTTATGCTCCTAGAAGCAACCCCAGTAAAACTTATTGGTTCACCTAGTTGGACTTTGCTGGTATTCACACTTTGGTCTGCCACAGGCTCCCTTTCTAGGGTGACTACATGTACTGCATATGGGCATTTGTGTGTGTATGTTTGTGGATGGGGGAGAGACAGAGAAAGGGGGATCTCAGCAGAACAGAGAAATTCTGTTACACAACAGGGCCTCATCACTCGTCCCTGCAGAAGACTGATCTGCCCTCTCTCAGCAGCCATTAAATGCCTATAGTTCTTTATTTGGGGGAATGACCTCAATTTCTTAATAACTTGAAAGTTAGGATACCTGCATTAGCTCCACTACTTTAATTAGTAACCACTTGTATGACTTCAGTGAAGTCAGTTACTTACTCTTTCTGTATCAAATTTTGTACTTGCAAAGCACAGGGAAAGGTTGTAAAATAAGTGTTGTATAAAATCCTTTGAAATTTGTATTCAGTTACCTTCATATTATACTAGGATATCCATGACCGTCACAGAACCCAACAGGAAGTGAAGAATGTGCACGTGTCTAGAAACATCAATGTAAAACATTTGTACAAGCATCTACAAATAAAATAATGATGAGTTAGCTACAATAAAGGTACTCTAGCCAACATCCTCAGGACATTTATGGTAGTTAAGTCTTAAAATGACATCAATGATATAACCTGTTGATGCTCAGAAACATTTGTAATCCCTCTGCATTTAGAACCAGATGCAGTGACTTCATTTAACAAATTGTGTAACAAATTGAGACCTAACACTGCTGACGTGGGTTTGTTTTGTATGTCTGTAATTTGTTTCTCCCTATTTTTCCTTTCTGGCCTCTCCCTACCCTCCTCTTCTCTTTCCTCCCTTCTCCATTCATTTCTCTCCTCTTCTCTTCTCACCCTTCTCCTCACTTCTCTTCTCTCCCCGTGTTTTTTTCCCCTTGCTCCTTTCCCCTCAGCATTCTTTTCTGCCCCTCTTTCTCCTATGTCTTCTCACCCACCCCCTCTTTGTAGGCACAAATGACAAATAAGTCTCTCGGCCAACAGTCAATAAAGATTTGTGATGTGACAAGCAGTGACTGGTTTGGGAATGAGTCCTGAGTTGACTTCAGTCCTAAATAAATCCTTATAAGGTAGGCTGAATCAGAGAACCCAGGTGAACTGAGACCAAACTTCCAACCCAGTCATTGTAAGATAATAGCTATGTCACCCTAAGATTGTTGTGCAACTAGTTTGTTAAAGAGCAACAGATGAATAACAGTACTTGATTGGGAGACAGCAAAGATACTATTCTTTCAAGGCTGGTAGTTTTATATACAGGATGGGAAACTGTGTGTGTGTGGGGGGGGGGAAGATATACTTAAATTCTTTCTTGTATCTCCTTTCAGATAGGTTCAACTCTTTCCCACAAGTACTAGACTGCTAAATCAGGAATTTTTCTTTGATAGTCTGTCCTTTTAACTTTTAGAGTAGTTAAATTGTGCCTGGCTGTCCCTTATTCCCTGTCATGATAATACATTTAATGCTTCCTAATGGATTCTCTTTTCCATTAGCTTTTAAAAATACTCCTTACTGATAGACACATTATGTAGGTAAAACTCCCATTGATCAGAGAAAGTTTAGAAAATTTTGATGGATTACAAAGGAACACAAAGCTGCCTGGGATTTTACAGCCCAAGTATCCATTAGCATGTAGGAGTATGTATTGGTTTCTTTTTCTTTTTTTTTTCTGGGGCAACACACCCTAACAAAGGCAACTTATGGTGAAACAGGTTTATTATTGCTCATTGTGGTGAAGAAGCCAAAGTGGCAAGAGATTGGAATACCTGGCCACAAGAAGGGATCATAGTCCCTGCTCCCCTTACTAGGGAACCCACTTGGATACTGAGCTGCCATGAGCTACATCCGAGCAGGGGTTCTAGATTATATCCATGCCTGGTCCCTGGTTGGAGAATCAGTCTCAGACAAGCCCCTATGTCCAGATATATTTGGTCCTTGTGGAGCTCCTGTTCTTTCCAGGTCTTATTAACTCTCTTTTCTTTCGTATGATTCTCTGCACTCTGCCCAAAGTTTGGCCATGAGTCTCAGCATCTGCTGTCTCTGGCATGAACTCTGTGTCTAGCTCTTTGACTTCCCTACGTCCTGTGGGAGGAGCAGCATAGCTAGGCCACATTGCAGCCAGTCCTGGTGAGACCTGATAAGCTAGGGTCAGATGGAAGGGGAGGAGGACCTCCCCTATCAGTGGAATTAGATAGAAGGGCAGGGAGGAGATGAAGGAGGGAGGATGAGATTGGGAGGGAATGAGAGAGGGGGCTACAGCTGGCCTACAAAGTAAATAAACTGTAATTAATATAAAAAAAAAAGAAGGAATCACAGAGAGGCACATGTCAGCTTATGCTCAGCAATTTTCCACTTCTTGTACACACTTTAGGACCCAATCCCAGGGAATGGGGCCATCTGCATTTAGTGTGGGGCTTTTTTTTTTTTTTGGAGATTTTTATGGTAGTATGGGGCTTTTCACCTCAATTCACCTATTTAACAAATAGGATGTCCTTGAGGGACATGTCTCATGGGTTTTCCCCGAAGCATGTCTACTAAGTGACCTCACTTCCTCTCAAGTTGACCATTAACCTTAACCACCACAGAAAAGTATCCTTCAGGTACCTATTTTGCAATTATTTAGACACTTTAGTTTTAAGGAAGTTAGCAACAATAGCACATATGTGTAGTGCCTTCTACATACCAGGCACTTTTCTAATGAATCCGCATATATTAACCTGACTTTCACCAAGACATTCTGTTCATTGCTGGTGTGTTCCAGGTAACTAAACTAATGCTGATATATGTCTGCTTGTACCCATTGTTTTTCTTACATGATCCTTAGATTGCAAGCCCTAAATACGTCATTAAGCATTCCTCCCTCGTTCTCGTTTTAATAAGACATCTAATGAATCACATTTCCTCACACTTTTATTTGTATAAATGATGAAAGAATATTAGAAAAAAAGACATATCTTTAATAACTGTTTGAAACACACACACATTCATTCCTTTTTTTTCTGCACATAAGGTCGGTACAGAGGTCAGCATTTATCACAGGTGCCCCCAGGGTTCCACTGTTGGAAACAGCATAGATATGCAAAGGTACCATGCGGTGTGATGAGGATGAAAGAGACATTTCCAGGTGTCTGCTGACTCTTTCCCTTACACCTTAAGTTACCTTTCTTCACTCCTTAGGAGATATGCAAAATACATGAGCATAATGTCCTTATTAGGAACAGAAAATAGTAGGGGGCAAAAGGTGATTTAAACCTGCAACGCAGAATATTTAGAGATTTCGTGTTCATCTCAATTGCTAGACTCAAGAATAACTGAAATGTCAAACCACGGTGAATTTTAAAATAACTGCTATAAATGCATCAAATAAAAGCTGAAAATTCTAGTGAATCTACTGTGTTCCATACCTTGTAATAAAACATTAGACACTTTTGATATACTCAGTAATTTTTAATAATAATATCATAGCTACCTTCTGTTAGGAATATGACGAGAAAAAGCTCACTAGGTATTATAAATAAATGCATGAAATATTTTAAATATGCTATTCGAGAAGGCATGTACTATCTGCCTTGCAAGTATGAGGATCTGACTTGCCTCCTTAGTGCAGTAGGCAAGTATGAAGGGCTGAGTTTGCATCCTCAGTATATGAAAGCCAGGTGTTTTGCATGTGTCTATTCCTAAGTCCTACTTTACTTGTCCTAATAAGAACACAAAATAATGTTTCAGCATGCCATCAACATACATATATATCATGTACTTTGTTCATATTCAAATTGTTATTTCTCTTATATTCCCCACCACCCCTGCAGCTTGCTCCCTTTCTTCCTCCATCCCCTTACAACTGTCATACCATAAAACTGGTCTAACAAGATAAAACTGCAAGCATTTGATATTTTTGGTCAGTCTCTCTCATTTTGCTTAGCATAAAATGTCCAAGCCTATCCACTTTCTTCCAAATGGTGTAATTTCTCATTTACAGATAACTAGAATTCCCCTGTATATGTATATGTCACATTTTCTTTATGCTTCACCTGTTTATGGGCAACTATACTGATTACACAAATTGACAGTTGTGAATCACACTTCCATAAACACAGATTTGCAACTGTCTTTGTTGTATGCTGACTTAGATCCCTTTTAATATACGCCAAGGTGTTTTGTAGCCAGATCATATGTCATTTCTATTTTTAATTATATGATAAGGTTCACACTGATTTGGATGGAGACTGAGTTAATTTAAATTCTGGACAGTAGTGTATAAGGTTTCCTTTCCTTATATCCTCACCAGCATTTGTGATCCTTTGCTTGCTTGTTGATGGCTGGTTTCACTGGGGTGAGATAGATTTGAAACATAATTTTTCATTTCCCTGAAGTCCAAGGCAGCTGAACATTACTCAGTAAACTTATTGGTCATTTCTACTTTTTCTTTTGAGAACTTTCTGTTTAATTCATTTGATCACTTAGAGATTAGATTATTTGGGGTTTGCATATTAAATTTTGAAGTTATTTTTTATATTCTGTATACTAAATCACTGCCTTTCAATCATATGATATATGTATGTGTAGATAGACAGATGATAGATAGATAGATAGATAGATAGATAGATAGATAGATAGATAGATAATAGATATCTTTTTTTTCTTTTTTTCTTTTTGGTTGCCATTAAAGTTTTATTAGAACATGGCTCTGTCCATAGTTTTATACAATATCACTGGGCTACTTTGCTCCTACAATGGAGAGTTTAATAGTCATGAGAGAGATGTGGCCTCGAAGCTTAAAATAAAGACTATGTGACACTGGGCTCCTGTTCCAAATATTTTTTTTTTTTTTGTAGACTTTACAGTTCTATTTTTTTTTTTAATTCAGGCTTTTTTTTTGCTTTTTTTATTTTTGGAGACATTTTTTTTATTTTATTTTTCTTTTTAGTTACATTTTGTTAACTCTGGATAATAGATATCTTACAAAGGTCTTTCTCCATTCTTTGACAGATCCCTTTATGATGTGAAAGTTGTTTAACATCATGCACCCCAATTTGTCAATTCTTGTTATTACTTTTTGATCTAGTTGTGTCCTTTTCAGCAAGAAATGGCCTATGTATTTATATTCAGTCATCGTCCATACGTATTTCTTTAACATTTTCAGATATTGTATTAAAGTCTTTGATCTTCATTGAATTGAAATTTTCATGGGATAAAAAAATGACAGTCTATTTTAATTCTTCAACAAATAGAGAGCATTTTTTGGAGCACTATTTGTTGGAGAAGCTCTCATTTCTCTAATATTTGTTTAGGGCACCTTGTCAAAAACCAGATGGTAGTAATAAGATGGATTTACTTCTCTGTACTCTGTTTTATTACACTGGTTTATGTGCCTGTTTTGTCATAACACCACACTATTTGTGTGACTATGGCTCTGTAGTATAATTTGAAACCAAGTATAATGATACTTCCAACATTGTATTATGATACTGGCTCAGCAGTTATTTGAATATTTGTAATGTTTTGTGCATATAAAATTTACAAATTTTATTATTTCTATGAAGCATATAATTTAATTTGATTGAGGTTGTATTGAGTCTGTAGAGTGCATTTGGTAATATTTGAATAGTAATTCCATCAGTTCATTGAAAGTTGGGTCTGTTTCTCATTATCCTTGTTTCTTTCAAGTTTTAAAGTTCTCATTTTAGAAGCCTTTCAACTCCAAGCTTTTTAAGATATTTCTGTTAATTTACCTTTCATATTTACTTATTGATATACATATATTAAAGCTCTGGATATTTTGTATTATTTTTTTGTAGCTTACTACTTTTATGAACATGTTTTCAGATCTAAAAGTTTTCTAGTGAACAATTTTGGGCCTTTTAAGTATAGACTCACAACAAAAAGGGAAATTTTGACTTCTTTCTTACTTATTTTAATACCGTTGTTTAGTTGTTTTGCATTAGGACACTGAATAAGAATTCAAGTACTATAGCGAATAAGAGTCAAAGAGTGTCTCATCCCTTATGGTAGAAGGAATGCTTTCAGCCTCTTTTTTTATTTTAACTTTTATTAATTACACTTTATTCACTTTGTATCCCCCCATAAGCCCCTCCCTCCTCCCCTCCTAATCCCACCTTCTCTCTCCCTTCTCCACACATGCCCCTCCCCAAGTCCACTGATAGGGGAGGTCTTCCTCTCCTTCCTTCTGATCCTAGTTTATCAGATCTCATCAGGAGTGGCTGCATTGTCATCTTCTGTGGCCTAGTAAGGCTGCTCCCCCGTCAGGGGGAGATGATCAAAGAGCAGGCCAATCAGTTCATGTCAGAGGCAGTCCCTGTTCCCATTACTATGGAACCCACTTGGACACTGAACTGCCATTGGCTATATCTGTGCAGGGGTTCTAGATTATCTCCATGCATGGTACTTGGTTGGAGTATGAGTCTCAGGAAAGACCCCTGTGTTCAAATTTTTTGGTCCTGATGCTCTCCTTGTGGACCTCCTGTCCTCTCCAGATCTTACTATTTCCCACTTTTTCATAACATTCCATGCATTCTGCCCAACAGTTGGCCATAAGTCTCAGCATCTGCTTTGATTGCAGGGCAGAGCCTTTCAGAGGCCCTCTATGGCAGGTTCCTAACTTGTTTCCTGTTTTCTTCTTCTTCTGATGTCCATCTTTCAGCCTCTTTATTCAGTGTAATGTTGGCTAGAGATATATCATATAAGTCCTTGATTATTTTAAGGAAGAAACTTTCAATTCCAAGTTTCTTTAACACTTTTAGAATTAGAGAATTGTGAACACTATCAAAGGCCTTTTCTACATCTATCAATATGATCATATGATTTCTGTTCCTGAGTCTATTTCTGCACTCTGTTCCATCTATTGATTTGCATATGTTGAATCATCCTTGGATCCCTTGATGCAGTTTGTTTATGCTATATGAACTTACTTAATGTGCTGATGAATTCAGTTCTAAAGGGTTTTACTGAGAATTTTGCATATATGCTCATCAGGGTAATTGTTCTATAGTTTTTTTGTGATTCTGTTGAGTCCTTCTTGGGCTTTGCTGTCAGGGTAACAGTTGCTTACAAGATGAATTTGGTTATATGACTATAATATGTGCAATATGACTATATACTAAATGTTCCATATACTAAGTGTACTTTCAGTTTTAGAATTCATAGTACATAAAATTCTCAAATATCCTAACACAGTATATTCTACCCACATATATTATAAATTATGTATACATACATACATATGAATGTTCATTACCAAGAAAATGAGTTTCAGAGAGAGGCTTATTAACTTACTCCGATTTGTTTTATTAGCATCCAACAGTTTTACTTGAGGAAATAAGTCACCACCTCATCAGCCAGCAGCAAGTAGAAAACAAAAGATCAGGAAGAACACTTTTTTATAATTTTTATTTTTTATATTAATCACAGGTTATTCACTTTGTATCCCAGCTATAGTCCCCTCCCTCATTCCCTCCCAATCCCACCCTCCCTCCCTCATCTTCTCCCTGCCCCTTTCCAAGTCCACTGATAGGGGAGGACCTCCTCCCCTTCCATCTGACCCTAGCTTATCAGATTTCTTCAGAACTGGCTGCAATGTCCTCCTCTGTGTCCTAGCAAGACTGCTTCTCCCTCAGGGGGAGGTCAAAGAGCCAGCCATTGATTTCATGTCAGAAATAGTTCCTCTTCCCCTTACTAAGGAACCCACTTGGATACTGAGCTACCATGGGCTACATCCAGGTTCTAGGTTATATCCATACCTGGTCATTGGTTGGAGAAACAGTCTCATAGACCCCTGTCCCCTGATATATTCGGTCCTTATGGGGCTCCTGTCCTTTCCTGATCATACTAACTCCCCCTTCTTTCATATGATTTCCTGCACCCTGCTGAAGGTTTCGTTATGAATCTCAGCATCTGCTTTGATATCAAAGCAGGGAGAATACTTGATCTTTGTAAATACACACACACACACACACACACACACACACACACACACACACCAGGAACTTTCCTGGAAACAGGCCATTAGGAAATTTGTTGAGTCATAAACTCTGTCAAATGCTTCTATGATTAGCACATCTAGCTAGTGGCTTTGTGGGTATGTATATGTAAGTGCATCATCTATGATTCTGTGAAGTATAGATGTTCTTTTCCCATTCATTGCTTTAGAGTGAGTATGGAGCTGTGAGTATATCAGAGATCCATTAAGCCTCTAAAGAGTTGGATTAGAGAATGCCAATATATGAGTCGTGAAAATAATACAAATGAATATCCTTCTCACTAGGCAAAGCAGAATAAAAATATCTACATATAAACCTCTATACATAGATTGATACAGGTTGATCCTATCTCCCACTACTAGAGCATCCAACTCCAAATAAAATAAAATAAAAAGTTAAGAACTTGGAACAAAACCACATTATCTCACAACAATAGTTATATATGAATGACGGGAATTTTAGGAAGTATAAAGTTCAACTACAAAGATAACTAATACAGGGAAAGTTAGTGAACAAAAATATAAACAAGTCTGGAGTCAATTGGATAAGTACTTAGCAGTTACATAATTTCACACTTTGTGATGAAATTTTCTACTTTCTAATATTCTTGCATGTATATGTGCATGCATACAAGAGTATTTGCATACATATACATTGTCTATGTGTATGCAAATGGACATAGATGCTTCTATGTATAACTTAGCATACTATCTGATTAATGTTTTTCTTTTATGACTAAACTGATATTATTCTTTCATGTGTCTCCGATAGGCACAAAAAAAGTTCCAGTCCTGAAACTTTTGCATACATGTTTATCAGGGTAATTGGTCTATGGTTTTTGTTGTTGTTGTTGTCTTTGTTGAGTCTTTCTTGGGCTTTGGTGTCAAGGTACCAGCATCTTATGGGATGAGTTTGGTTATATTGCTACAATATGTTCAATCTGACTAAATACTAAATGTTCTTTCAAGTTTAGAATTCATAGACTTTGGCGCTATTAAATAAAATGTTCTAATCTAGAATGATCTGAAATGACAAGTATGTTAGAGCGAAGCAGACATCCCAGAATCTCCTAATTGGGTGAAGCTGAAGCCTGTAGTCAAAGAATTGAAGGAGAACTGTGAAACAAGCTGAAGAACATGGGGCAAAGCCAGACTTCAGGCAAAATAGATGCAATATTTTATCCCCCACTCTTCTTCTTCCTACTTTCAGTCTCTTTCTCATAAGTTCCCTCTTTATTTCTAATATCCAATAGGAAAGTGAACTATTATTCAAATTATGGTTTAAAAGACATGTTGCTACAATGACAATGGACAACAAATGACAGGAACAATTATCATCCCTGAAAATGAAGGCCAAGGAAACTGCTTTTCTTTTCTTTTTTTTTCATGCAAAAGCACATACTTATCATTTAGGCATTCAGAGCAAAGAAAAACATAATAGAATGTAACACTCGCCATAGCTAATAAGGCAGAAAACCACATCATCAAGAGAGATTTCACCAGGTAAGGAAAACTAAAAGGCAGTATTTCATGACTCTGCTTTGATGATGCTTCTGATTCCTATACAGTATTGTACCGAGGTATTTAGGAAAGAAAAAGGAAAGCCTAAAGAAAATTTGGATGAATATGAAACCATAGAAAACAAATGAGCAGCTCAAGTGGAGACAAGATTTTAAAAACTAAGGGAGACAGACAGAAGTAGATGATTACAAAAGGTAAAGGAGCATGAAGAATAGGAAAATGCTAGAATCATTTCCAAAATTGACCAGGATGTGACAAAATGCAGTTGTAAGAGTGTTACAAAGTTGCATGGAATTGTCAGCTAAATGTGTTCATTTTCCCTAGGAATGTATATAGATATTTGCATAGTTCTCTCTGACAAGAAAAATTATGACTCAGAGGGGATTTTAAAGAAGGTTTTTTTTTCCAATGAGAACTATACATACCCCTCCCTTCTCCCTAAATCCTTCTCTTTCTATCCAGTCTGTATCAAAATTCATAACCTCTTCTATAATTATTATTAACCCACATGCATATGTATACACATTGTATATACATATATATATATGTATGTATGTATGTATGTATATATAATACACAATTTAGTGAGTTCACTTAGTGTTGCTCCTGTGAATGTATGCTTAGGGCTGGCCACTTGGGACTGACAAGCTGTTAGGTGACTTTTTTATTTTTTTAATTTTATTTTTCAAATATTAGTTACAGTTTATTAACTTTGTATCCCAGCTGTAGCCCCCTTCCTCATTCCCTCCCAATCCAACACTCCCTCCTTCATCTCCTCCCTGCCCCTCTCCAAGTCCACTGATAGAGGAGGTTTCCTCCCCTTCCATCTGACCCTAGCTTATCAGGTTTCTTCAGGACTGGCTGCAAAGTCCTCTTTTGTGGCTTAGCAATGCTGCTCCTTCCTAGGAGGAAAGAGCTAGGTCAAAGAGCCAGCCACTGAGTTCATGTCAGAAACAGTCCCTGTTCCCCTTACTAGGAAACCCACTTGGATACTGAGCTACAATGGGAGACATCTGAGCAGAGGTTCTAGGTTATATCCATACATAGTCCTTGGTTGGAGTAACAGTCTGTTAGGTGACTTGATGCAGGAGAAAACTGATGCCTCTTCCCTCAGTGGACATTCACTGCTTGTAGCTATTTAGGTATGGAGCTTTGTAATTTCCACAAGCCTTACTGGCATACTGAATGGTGTTGTCATTATGCAGAGTTTGGCAAGCAGCTATAGCATTGAAATTTTATGGGTGTAGCTTTCCTCTCATGTCTAGAAGACACTTTTCAGTAGTCCGTGGCCCCAAGTCTCTTATAATCTCTTTGCCTCTTCAATGTTATCTGAGTCACAGCTGCAAGGTTTGTGTTGGGGGTGGACACTTTATGGTCATGTAGTCTCAGCATTTTGATAAAGTAGGAATCTTCCTTCTACTGCAAAAAGAAGCTTCTTTGATAAGAGATGAGAAACATGTTTGTTTGTGGGTGTAAGGTTATGTATTTAGAATGCATTTTGAAACTAAAATTGATTTAGAAAAAAAATGGCAATAGTAGGATTTCCTTTAGGGTCCATGACCTCTGTTGCAGTAAGTTCCTGGGTAGTATGATATACCAGGCATGAATTCCCTCCTATTAAGGGGGTCTTAATACTAATTACACTGTTACTGGTTACCCCAAATGTAAGTGCAACTACTGTGTCACTAAGATATCTTGCTAGGCTGGTCATTGTTGTTCTTTACAGGCTTAGCAGCTGAGTGTGACAATTGAATTCTTTTCTCTCTTGTCAGGTTTCAAAGCACCTTTTAAGACAATTAGTGATATCCCTAAACTCGGAGTCTTTTAGGTCAGCCCCAGCTCCAACTCTTCTAAAACCTTGTCTGATAATTCTCTTGGTTTCCTTCCAAAACTCCAAATTCTGGAAGACAACCAAGGACAGTGGTAAAAGATTATACTGTTGGGCATGTCTGTTGGACATTTCGAACCATAACCAACAACTTAAAAGGAAGTTTTCCTTGAATAGTCCTGAGTTTTTGTTAAACAGTGTATGGGTTATAGGGGGAACATTATTATCCCATTTGTCTTAACTCCATTTAAAATATGTAAATATACACACACATATATATGTATATGCACACATAAATTTATATGCATATTTTATGTAAGCTTTAAAATAGCATGACTCCTTATGAATCATCAAACATCTTTAGTGTTGTCTCTGCTTCCTCTTCTTCCCTTTATATTCTCCCATCACAGCACCTGTGCCCTGCTGGCTTGCTTTCTAGAACTCCTTCTATTTTACTCTACCAGGGTCTCTCTCCACTTTCCTAACATCATTGTTTACTGCAGGTTATATAATCATATCTAAAGATTCAGAGCTAGGATCCACAAATAAGAGAGAGTACCTAGCATTTGTCTTTCTGAACCTGGATCACTGCACTCACTAGATTTTCAGCCCTATCTGCTTACCTGAAAGTTCCATATTTTTATGGTGTATATGTACCGCATTTTCATCATCCATTTGCCAGTTGATACTCACTTTTGCATTGTCTCTTTAGAGCCTATTTAAAAGGCTCCCTTCATTTCTAAATGTCATTTTGCCATGCAGACTTGATGTCTGCCTAAGTAAGGATATAGTGAAAATAAGGTAAGTTTTGTAACGGTAGAGTTTTAGGCAGGAATTTACCTTTACAATGTGTTCACTGTCTAACCTTGCGCACGTTAGCCAGATGGCACTGAGAATTTTCATTATTTATCATGTGGAGTACAGTTATGAGCCACATGGCAATTTGGTACTGTGAGCATGATAAGATGATATTACCTTTTGGCATGGTAGGCATCCATAACGTCTACACAATGAAAAAATTACCCAACGCCACACAGCTTACACCTCCTTAAGTGACCGAGGTTAAAATAATTTATATATCTCTGAGTAGTAAGTGACACTTAGGTTAGATTGTGAATATAATGTGTCCATGTTGCTAAGGCAGTTTTTTGCTTAAAAAAGTATCTATCCTCGGTTGTCATGGACTTAAGGCACCGTCATTTAAAATGGTAAATGAACACACCTTTTTTTTTTTAAATTATTGTTTATACAACATTTTGTCTGCACACCAGATCTTAGTATAGATGGTTATGAGCCATTATGTGGTTGCCGGGAATTGAACTCAGGACGTTTGGAAGAACAGCAAGTGTTCTTAACCTCTGAACCATCTCTCCAGCCCCCTAAAATGGTAAATGAAACATACCTAAGTAGAGGTAGAGTAATGAAAAAGAAAACTTCAAACTAAAGAATTTTCTAAAACTTAAGGAACATAACCCTGTATCAAAACAAGGAAATTGTTTCTGTTTAACCTTTTATTCGCTGAATCTTTTTAATCTTTGAAATATGAAGAGCATTGAGTCTGAGCAATAGGAAAGAGTGATAGGTTGCAGATAGAAAAATGAGAAGTCCCACAGTATTTTTCGTAATGCATGTTTCAGCTGAAATATGGCGCCTTGCCCTGGAAGTGGCTCTATCAAGTAGTGTTTGGATCATGGCAGTTGTATTAATCCATTGATGAAGTCGGAGCTGAGGAGCTGTGGTTAGAAGAGGCAGGTCACTGTGAGGAGAATGTGAGTAAGTGGCTTCGAAAGGTACCTTTCGCCCACAGACCATTTTCCTGTTCTGTTTCCCAAATGCCATGAAGTGGACAGTATGTTTACTATGCCTCCTAAACCATGATTCTGTGCCTCACCACTGCCCCAGAGACAAGAGTTAACTTACAAAGACGGACACCTCTGAAACCGTGAGTCGAAATAGATCTTTCCACATTTTATGTTTTTTTCTTTTTAATCTCAGACATTTTTTTTTTTTTTTTGTCACAGCAACAAAAGGATGACCAACGCAAAGGATAAAGTAATGAAGGTTCTTGACCAGTTGCTCACTGAAATGTTGAGAGTCTTGCTGAACATAATCAGCAATGTAGTGTTTTTTAACTTCTGTGTAATAATATTTTCTTGCAGAAATATATATTTGGCCATATCACATTCTAAACATTTCGTAAACAACCAGATTGATTTTTCAGGACAGATAAGTGCGAGTTATACTCTTTTTCTTTCTTTTTTTTTTTTTTACATTTTTTTTATTAATTACACTTTATTCATTTTGTATCCCCCCATAAGCCCCTCCCTCCTCCCCTGCCGATCCCACCCTCCCTCCCCTTTCTGCATGCATGCCACTCCCCAAGTCCACTGATAGGGGAGGTTCTCCTCTTCTTTCTGATCTTAGTCTATCAGTTCTCATCAAAAGTGGCTGCATTGTCCTCTACTGTGGCCTGGTAAGGCTGCTCCCCCCTCAGGGGGAAGTGATCAAGGAGCAGGCCAATCAGATTATGTCAGAGGCAGTCCCTCTTCCCATTACTATGTAACCCATTTGGACACTGAACTGCCATGGGCTACACCTGTGCAGGGGTTCCAGGTCATCTCCACGAATAGTCCTTGGTTGGAGTATGAGTCTCTGGGAAGTTCCCTGTGTTCAAATTATCTTGTTCTGTTGCTCTGCTTGTGGAGTTCCCGTTCCCTCCAGCTCTTACTATTTCCCACTTCTTACATAAAATTCCATTCACTCTGCCCATCAGTTGGTCATCAGGCTCAGCATCTGCTTTGACAGTCTATACTGCAGAAGCTTTCAGAGGCCCTCTGTGGCAGGTTTCAAGGTTGTTTCCTGTTTCCTTCTGGCTTTCAGAGGCCCTCTGTAGCGGGTTCCGAGGTTGTTTCCTATTTTCGTTTTCTTCTGATGTCCATCCTCTTTACCTTTCAGGATGGGGATTGAACATTTTAGTTAGGGTCCTCTCTTTTGCTTAGTTTGTTTAGATGTACAGCTTTTAGTGGGTTTATTCTATATTGTATGTTTATATGAGTGAGTATATACCGTGAGTGTCTTTTTGCTTCTGGGACAACTCACTCAGGATGATCCTTTCCAGGTCCCACCATTTACCTGCAAATTTCATGATTTCCTTATTTTTCATTGCTGAGTAATACTCCATTGTATAGATGTACCACAGTTTCTGCATCCATTCTTCAGTTGAGGGGCATCTGGGTTGTTTCCAGCTTCTGGCTATTACAAATAAAGCTCCTACAAACATGGTTGAACAAATGTCCTTTTTGTGTACTTGCGCCTCTTCTGGGTATATGCCTAGGAGTGGTATGGCTGGATCTTGAGGAAGGGCTATTCCTAGTTGTCTGAGAAAGCGCCAGATTGATTTCCAGAGTGTTTGTACCAGTTTACATTCCCACCAGCAGTGGAGAAGGGTTCCCCTTTCTCCACAACCTCTCCAGCATGTGTTGTCCCTTGAGATTTTCATCTTGGCCATTCTGATGGGTGTAAGGTGAAATCTCAGGGTTGTTTTGATTTGCATTTCCCTAATGGCTAATGAGGTTGAGCATTTCTGTAAGTGCTTCTCTGCCATTCGATATTCCTCTACAGAGAATTCTCTCTTTAGCTCTGTTCCCCATTTTTTAAGTGGATTACTTGGTTTGTTGCTTTTCAGCTTGTTTAGTTCTTTATATATATTGGATATGAGTCCTCTGTCAGATAAAGGGTTGGTGATGATTCTTTCCCAATCTTTAGGCAGTCGCTTTGTTTTGATGATGGTGTCCTTTGCTTTACAGAAGCTTTTCAATTTCATGAGGTCCCATTTATTGATTGTTGCTCTTAGAGCCTGTGCTGTTGGTGTTCTGTTCAGGAAGTTTTCTCCTGTACCAATGAGTTCTAGGGTATTCCCCACTTTTTTTTCTAGCCGATTTAATGTGTCTGGTTTTATGTTGAGGTCTTTGAACCACTTGGACTTCAGTTTTGTGCAGGGTGATAAGTATGGATCTATTTTCATTTTTCTACATGTAGACATCCAGTTGGACCAGCACCATTTGTTAAAGATGCTATCTTTTTTCCATTGTATGGTTTTGGCATCTTTGTCAAAAATCAGGTGTCCGTAAGTGTGTGGGTTTATTTCTGGGTCTTCTGTTCGATTCCATTGATCCACCATTCTGTTTCTATGCCAGTACCATGCAGTTTTTATAACTGTTGCTCTATAGTACAGCTTGAGATCAGGGATGGAGATACCTCCAGAAGATCTTTTATTGTAGAGGATTGTTTTAGCAATTCTGGGTTTCTTGTTATTCCATATGAAGTTGAGAATTTTTCTTTCCAGGTCTGTAAAGAATTGTGTTGGCAATTTGATGGGAATTGCATTAAATCTGTAGATTGCTTTTGGTAAGATGGCCATTTTTACTATGTTAATCCTGCCAAGCCATGAGCATGGGAGATCTTTCCATCTTCTCATATCTTCCTCTAATTCTTTCTTCAGAGACTTGAAATTTTTTTCATACAAGTCTTTGACTTGCTTGGTTAGGGTTACACCAAGGTACTTTATGTCATTTGTGGCTATTGTGAATGGTGTTGTTTCTCTAATTTCTTTCTCAGCCCTTTTGTCTTTTGTATACAGGAGTGCTACTGATTTTTTTGAGTTAATTTTGTATCCGGCCACATTGCTGAAGGTGTTTATCAGCTGTAGGAGTTCCCTGGTAGAGTTTTTGGGGTCACTCATATATACTATCATATCATCTGCAAATAGTGATAATTTGACTTCTTCCTTTCCCATCTCTATCTCCTTGATCTCCTTCGACTGTCTTATTGCTCTAGCAAGGACTTCCAGCACTATGTTGAAGAGATATGGAGACAGTGGGCAGCCTTGTCTTGTCCCTGATTTCAGTGGGATTGCTTTAAGTTTCTCTCCGTTCAGTTTGATGTTGGCTATAGGCTTGCTGTATATCGCCTTTACTATGTTTAGATATGTGCCTTGTATCCCTGATCTCTCCAGTACTTTAAACATGAATAGATGTTGGATTTTGTCAAATGTTTTTTCAGCATCTAGGGAGATTATCATGTGGTTTTTTTCTTTCAGTTTGTTAATATGGTGGATCACATTGATGGATTTCCGTATATTGAACCACCCCTGCATACCTGGGATGAAGCCTACTTGGTCATAGTGGATAATATCTTTGATTTGTTCTTGGATCCGGTTTGCAAGTATTTTGTTAAGTATTTTTGCAACAATGTTCATAAGGGAGATTGGCCTGAAATTCTCTTTCTTTGTTGAGTCTTTGTGAGGTTTAGGTACCAAGGTGATTGTGGCTTCATAGAATGAGTTTGGTAATGTTCCTTCTGTTTCTATTTTGTGGAATAGTTTGAAGAGAATTGGAGTTAGCTCTTCTTTGAAGGTCTGGTAGAATTCTGCGCTGAAGCCATCTGGTCCTGGGCTTTTTTTGGATGGGAGACTTTTGATGACTGCTTCTATTTCTTTGGGGGATATAGGACTATTTAGTTGATTTACCTGGTCCTGATTCAGCTTTGGTAAGTCAAATCGATCAAGAAAATTGTCCATTTCATTTAGATTTTCAAATTTTGTGGCATATAGACTTTTGAAGTAAGTCCTAATGATTGTTTGGATTTCCTCAGTGTCTGTAGTTATGTCCCCCCTTTCATTTCTGATTTTGTTGATTTGGGTGGTGTCTCTCTGCCTTTTAGTTAGCTTGGCTAAGGGTTTGTCGATCTTGTTGATTTTCTCAAAGAACCAGCTCTTGGTTTCATTGATTCTTTGAATTGTTTTATTTGTTTCTAATTGATTGATTTCAGCCCTGAGTTTGATTATTTCCAGCCGTCTACTCCTTTTTGGTGTGTCTGCTTCTTCTTTTTCTAGGGTTTTTAAGTGGGCCATTAAGTTGCTTGAATGAGCTGTCTCGAATTTCTTCTTGAAGGCACTTAGTGCTATGAACTTTCCTCTTAGCACTGCTTTCATTGTGTCCCACAAGATAGGGTATGTTGTGTCTTCATTTTCATTGAGTTCTAGAAAGGCTTTAATTTCTTTCTTTATTTCTTCCCTGACCCAGCTGTCATTTAGTAACAAGTTGTTCAGTTTCCATGAGTGTGTAGGCTTTTTGCTATTTCTGTTGTTGTTGAAGTCCAGCTTTATTCCATGGTGATCAGACAGGATACAAGGGATTATTTCAGTCTTCTTGTATCTGTTGAGGCTTGCTTTGTGACCAACTATATGGTCTATTTTGGAGAAGGTTCCATGAGGTGCTGAGAAGAAGGTAAATTCTTTTGTGTTTGGGTGTAAAGTTCTGTAGATGTCTGTGAGGTCCATTTGATACATGACCTCTGTCAGAGATATTGTTTCTTTGTTTAATTTCTGTTTTGTTGACCTGTCCTTTGTTGAGAGTGGGGTGTTGAAGTCTCCCACTATTAATGTGTGGGGATCTATATGTGGTTTAAATTTTATCAATGTTTCTTTTACAAATGTGGGTGCTCTTGTATTTGGGGCATAGATGTTCAGGATTGTGATGTCTTCCTGGTGGAATTTTCCCTTGATGAGTATGAAGTGTCCTTCCTCATCTCTTTTTATTAATTTTGGTTGAAAGTCTATTTTATCAGATATTAGAATGGCTACTCCTGCTTGTTTCTTGGGTCCATTTGCTTGGAAAGTCATCTTCCAACCTTTTACCCTCAGGTAATGTCTATCTTTGTGTCTTAGGTGTGTTTCTTGTATGCAACAGATTGCTGGGTTTTGTTTACGTATCCATTCTGTTAATCTGTGTCTTTTTACTGGAGAGTTGAGTCCATTGATGTTGAGAGAGATTAATGACCAGTGGCTGTTAGATCCTTTGATTTTGATGTTGGCTGTGTTCATAAGGTTGTGTGCTTGGTTGCTTTTTGTTTTGCTGTAGTAAGGTTAATTATTTCCTGTGTTTTCTTGACAAAAGCTAATTTTCTTAGGTTGTATTTTCCCTTCCAGTGTCTTCTGTAATGCTGGATTTGTGTGTAGGTATTGTTGAAATTTGTTTTTGTCATTGAATATCTTGTTTTCTCCGTCTATGAGGACTGAGAGTTTTGCAGGGTATAGTAGCCTGGGTTGACATCTGTGTTCTCTTAGGGTCTGCATGATATCTGTCCAGGCCCTTCTGGCTTTCATAGTTTCTGTTGAAAAGTCAGGTGTGATTCTAATGGGTTTGCCGTTATGTTACTTGGCCTTTTACCCTTGCAGCTTTTAGTATTTTTTCTTTGTTCTGTATACTTACTGTTTTGATTATTATGTGGCGGGAGGATTTTCTTTTCTGGTCAAATTTGTTGGGTGTTCTGTAGGCCTCATGTATCCTTATTGGCTTCTCCTTTAACTTGGGGAAATTTTCTTCAATGATTTTGTTGAAAATATTTTCTGGGCCTTGGAGAAGGGAGTCTTCTTTTTCCTCTGTTCCTATTATTCTTAGGTTTTGTCTTTTCATATTGTCTTGGATTTCTTGGACGGTCTGTGTCAGGAATTTTTTGGATTTAACATTTTCTTTGACAGATACATCGATTTCTTCCATTGTATCTTCTACACCTGAGATTCTTTCTTCCATTTCTTGTATTCTGTTGGCTATGCTTACCTCTGTAGTTCCTGTTTTCTTCCCTAAATTTTTCCTCTCCATTATTTCCTCCATTTGTGTTTTCTTTAATTTTTCTAGTTCTATCTTCAGGTCTTGAGTTGTTTTGTTTACTTCCTTCACCTGTCTGCTTGTATTTTCCTCTTTTTCTTTTAGTTCCTTCAACTCTGTCTCTTTGATTTCTTTCAGTGATTTAATTATTTCTTCTCTGAAGGCCACAAGCTGTTTGGCTGCATCTTCCCGTATTTCTTCACGGATGGCCCTAATCTGCTTGTCTTTATCTTCCTCCATTTCTTTACGGATAGCCATGATCTGTTTGGTTTTATCTTCCTCTAATTCTTTACGTATTTTATCTGTTTCCTCTATTATTCTCTTCATCAACATAGATGTAAGGTCATCTTCTTGATTTTCTATTATGCTGCATTGTTCAGGGCTGTTCGCCCCTGGATGGCTGGGTTCTGGAGATGCCATATTTCTCTGTCTTTTGTTGGTTGAGCCT
This sequence comes from Psammomys obesus, assembly GCF_907164565.1. Taxonomy (NCBI): domain Eukaryota; kingdom Metazoa; phylum Chordata; class Mammalia; order Rodentia; family Muridae; genus Psammomys; species Psammomys obesus. The sequence goes on along the minus strand of NW_026596117.1, from coordinate 5,998,264 downwards.
TTACGCTGACCTCTACCCATTAGGCTGATTTAGGTGTTGGCTGTTAGTTTCTGTGCTTCCTGGAGTCCTGAGGTAGGGAGTATCCCCTTGGCCGGAAGATGATTTTTCCTGAAGGAGTCCTTCTCTGCTTTTTGGTTATGGTCACTGTATGGCCAGTGTTTCTCCGGAGTTGCCACTGCTCACCTCAGGTTTATAGCCCTGAGTAGTAGCTGTGGTCTATGTTAGGCAGGGGGGGATCTCCTCTTACCCATAAAATTTCTCAAGACAGCTGCCCCACTGCTGGGTTTCTCGTTATAAATTTAGTGTGCTGCTGCTCACTAAATTTCCATGTACAGTCCTCTTGAAGAGACTGCTGATTCCCTAGCTGTGGGGTTTTCTCCCAACAGGGAAACTCAGTCTGTTATCCTGGGGCGCACAGTTCTGTCAGGGAAAGTGGGAGGTGCACTCAGCAAGTCTCTGGGCCAGAGGCTGATTGCTCCGCTCTGGACCTGGAGAATGTGCACCTAGGTTGAGTTGTCGCCTGGGGGCACTGCTCTGGTCTGGAGGCTGGGTGCCTCACTCTGGACCAGAAGCTGTGTGTCTCTGGGATGGCGGCTACAGGCACCAATCTGGTCCAGACGCTGTGGGTGCAGCCCCCCTGAAGGATCAGGGATTCCCACAGTTTTGGCAGTCTAGCCAGGGACAACTGGCCGATCCCTGGCACAGTATCTGAGGGCTGCTATAATGGCTCTTCGGCTCCTGCAGGTCCGAGGATGCAGCTGTGTGTCCCAGTGCCCCAGGGGAACGCAACAATGGAGGCAGAGCACAGCGCTTCTGCCTGCACTAGAGTCTGCGTGAGTCCAGGAAGTGTTTTGGTGCTGGGTGTCCTAAGCGTTAGAGCTGCTGACCCCCTCCGCTGGGGGTTTCCTCCTGCCAGAGACAAGCAGTCTGGTGCCCTGGTGCCCTGGTGCCCACAGTTCTATCTGAGGCGGCGAATCACGCGCGCAGGCAGGGCTCCGTGCAGGTGTCTTTGTCCCGGCTCTGGGTCCGGGCTGGCTCTTGGGGCACCCGCAGAACCCGAGTCTTTTCCAGGGGATGTCTGGGTAACCTGGGGTCGGTCCCAATTGTCTCCTGCTCCGTGGGGTTATCTCTGGACTGGGAAATCCAGTCTATGGTGTTGTGGGCCCACAGTTCAGTCTGGGACCGTGACCAGATCGCTCTGGCGGGTAGCTCTGGGCTGGCGACCAAGCGCCTGGCGGAACGGGGATCTCTTCCCCGGTTTAGCCGGGTGAGTTAAAGCTGATCGAATCCCCCACCGTGGGGTATCCTCTCACCTGAGAAACACAACCACTTGTGTTTTATGGCCGCGAGTTCTGATTGCTGGTCACTATGCCAATCTTGCTGTGCTGCTCCTCAGAATGAGAGTCCTCCCGGCGCCGCCATCTTGCCCTGCCGCGAGTTATACTCTTACAAGTTAACTTTGCCTCTCCCAAATCAAATTGAAAGTTTCTAATAATTAGAAATTGAATTTTGTCACTTTCTGATCCTTGCACTACTACCTAAGACCCACCAGCTTTCAAATACTTGTTATTGTTTTTTCATTAAAATAAATATCTGCAGATATTTATTGCATATGAAAGTCTTAATACTTCAGTTCTTTAAGAATATTTTATGATCTTCCTAACTTGTTTTATTAAATACATGGTATTTCAATATTTCTGTTTAGGTCAAGCTACTAGTGAATTGTTTACTTCTATTTGTTTAAGGAAGTTATTTTTAAAATTCAAAAATTCGTATCTCAACATTCAAATTAGTTTTCTGATAGCTATTTGAAAATATTTAAAATAAAAACTCCAGCTTAATTGCCATGGGTTTCCCATAGTTCTGGATAGTTATGCATGGCTGGATTTTAGTTAATGGTACTGAAGTTGTATGGTTTGTTATAGAAGTATCTATGATGTTAGTGAGTCAAATGCTAAAGTGTAAATAGCAGTTCATTCTAGGTTTGGTTATGTAACCCTAATTAACTGAAGAAATTAAGACACAATTCTAATGGAACACAAAGAATTTTAGAAGTCCATCACTATACAACACGCCCTATTTTATTTGCTGAGGAAACAGCAATGAACAAAGTATCCAAATAATTTATATTTTTGGAAGAAGGACTATTATAGTCCAGAACCAATTTAGGTAGGATGGGTACAGTTTCTAAGACTGATAACACCCCTAACTGTCTCCACAAACTCCCATCTGGTTATCTAGTATCAAGAGGTCAGCCCTGAAACCATACACCCACAAGTAAAATTATACAGATGGACCAGGTTGTATTCACGTGTGTGTGTGTCTGTGTGTCTGTGTTTGTGTGTGTCTGTGAGTGTGTGTGTGTATGTGTGTAAAACTAAATAAAAAGAGTCCATGGATTTGAAGAGAGTACGGGAAGAAAGAAAAGGGAGAAAATATTGTAATTATGTTTGATTTCAAAAAGTAAAAATTATTTATTAAAAATTTCAAACATTAAAAAATTATGACTATACATCTACCCTCACTTAAATTTCTGTTTTTACAAATGTATCTATAAAATATAATTTTAAAACATATTTCATAATGGCTCCACGGAAGTCGTATTATGGTTCTATACAAAGCACAAAGAACAAATGATTTACACACATGTTAGCAAGGGAGTTTTGTAAAGACAAAAAAAAAAAAGGTTGTGTGATAGACTGTTTAGATTGTTTACTTTAACTAGTATATAAGTAATCATTACTGAAAAAAATCTTTTTTTTTTTTTAACAAGGTGCAAGAATGGTAGGAAAAGAGCTGTGTGGGTTTGGAGATATGAGCATGCAAGATACAATCAAGTCTAGGAGGAAGCAAATCCTCAGGATAGCAATATACTTGTGCAGCAGTTAATACTGATTATCAACTTAGCAGGATCTAGAATCACAAAGGACACACATTTAGATTAGGTTGAGTTGGAAAGACCCACTCTAGAGACAGTGCCAGTCCACGGGTGATGGTCCATAACTGGCGAAAAGGACAAAGTCTTCTGAGCACCAGCATTCATCTCTCTCTGCTTTCTGACTTCAGACACAGTAGAACCAGCTGCTTTAAGTTCTTGTGACCATAATTTCCCTGCCAGGAAGGACTGAATCCTCTGTGAGCAGAAACAAGCCTTCCCTTCTTGAGGTTGCTTTTGGTTAGTATTCTGTTACTGCAACAAGACATGTGACTAAATATAGAAAGGCCTATGAAAGGTGGAGTATGTAGGCCATCATGGCTACCGCAGTGAAGGCAGAAGCTGATGTCTGTGTCATAGAGTTGTTAGGGGTCAGATACTATAGTATTTTGTCAGTAGGCCTCTTCAGCTTTGTTCCAGTGAGATAGGAAGGCACTGGTGAACGTGACACATCACTGTTTACATTTGTATTGAGCATCCGAGAAAGTCTTGCTTTTATCCCAACTCCTGATACCAAAAAAACCAAACCAAAACAAAACCCTGATTTTTCTGGAAGCGGGTTCTTTATGGATACTTTCAAGTTAAGGATAAGGGAAATGGGACGGGTCCTAATCCAATGTGACTGGTCCTTTGAAGAAAAGGACCATGTAAACACAGGCACATAGAGGAAGAGGAAGAAATCACGTGGGACGAGGACAAAGAATTGTGTGAGAGAGGTACAAACCAAGGAACACCAAAGGGTTGTCACACTCCACTAGAAACTGGAGCAGACAAGATGCTCGTAGTGGAATGTTGCAGGGAATATGACTCTGCTCATGCCTTAGTTTTGGGGCTTCTTGCCTCCATACTTTGAGAAACAAATTTCTGTTGTTTTCAAAATTTGTAACACCAGGTCACAAGGCTACATGGAACCGGACACACTGATTTCATTTTAACATGGTTTTGTCGGCTGGATGATGTGAGTAAACTGTGGAAATGGCCGAAAGTAGCAGAGTGTCCTTGTTCAAGTGCTGTGGAAAGTAGGTTCTCTGAGTTACTAGCAGGAGGTTTTGTAAAGGAATGATGGAGGAATAATGCGTGTGGGTGTTCTACTGCAGAGAGAATGAAGCATTTAGTATTGGACAAAGGAAAAGGAGGAGCAGCCAAGTAGTTATTAAAAAAAAAAAAAACTTTCAGGTAAAGAAAGGGACACTGGATACTGGATTCTGGGTGGGGGGGGGGGGGTCCCATCAAAGCAACATTGAGATAAAGAAGTCTGCCCATTTTTAGCTCCCTGGTAAAGAGCTGCCTGTGGAGGGACATAACTTTTATAAAGGAAAAAAAATGTATGCAATTCATCTGTGAGCAGACTATATTCATCTGTGCAGAACTAAATGCTTTGGTCCTGACGAAAGGGACTATTCCCAGTTTTAATAGCAATGTTGAAAGATGGTATAGCATTTTTGAAGAAGAGAAGCAACGTGAACAATGAGAGGACATGGGATTCTTTCTGTATGAATGGTGTAAATGTATGTACGTGTGTCCTGGTAAGAATCATCGATCTGGATGACACTCTGAATTTACCACACAACTGTTTGGTGGCCATAATGCCCTGTGATATTAGCAAAGACAAAGTATTTTAACATGTTAATTTTACAAAGGAAGATAATAAATCAGAGGTGGAGAGATGAGTCCGTGATTAAGAGAGACTGCTGATCTTTCCAGCACCCACAGGGCAGTTCACAACCCTCTGCAACTCTAGTTCCAGGGGTTCCAAAAACCTCTTATGTCTTTCAGGAGAACCAGACATGTAATTGGTACACATATATATACACACACGTGGGCAAACTCATACACATCAAATGAAAAGTAAATGAATATTTTCATAAAAGAAATACCAAGGGATGGTAAGACAGTCAGTGCCAAAGAGCAGGCAGGAAAAACTCCACATCTTGAACTCTGGATTCCATGTTCTTTGATTCACTATTGTTTGAATTACTCGGCAGTAGCCAGGCTGAACACTTCTTCGTGGTCTCCTACCTTTCACCAAGTCTGTGTGCAGTGAGAAGAGGGTCCATGTTTGTCAAACCCACACCTGTTTTTTCTAGACTCATTGGCATACTTTATTTTCCAACTTAACTAGCATGTAGGTATAGCAACATGGCTATATTTCTGTACTGCCATCTGAGGGCCATGCTGCCACTGGACAACATGTGCTGACACTGAAGGCCAGGTGGATGTCCTCCAGCCGGGCTCCTGCTCAGTAGAGGTCAAGGAAGCTTCTTGTGCAATAGTATTGATGACGGCAGACTCACAGTGAGAAAGAGAAACATAGAAGGCTTCTGGGACAATCCCCCAGGCCCCTTCTCCAAAAAGGTAATAACCTCAACAGGAAGCCATCTAAGAGGACTCTTAAAAACTGTGATAAAGTAGTGTGAAGTGTAGCTCTCAACAATAGACGGCTCCTGGTGGGGAAGGAGTCACTTTTCTACAAACAGCTGGCCATGGGAAGTTTGCCCATGCCCCAGTGACAATGTAAATTGGGCTTGTGTCATTCTTCACTGGTTGGGAGTCTGGGACATAGTTGTCGGCTCACAGAGAATGGAGCAACCTCGAACACTAGGCTGGAGCATGGAAAGAGTTTTCCTTGGAGTGTTACGGTTAATTAGCTTCTTTAGAACGAGATTGCTGGTGGCAGTGGGAGTCAGGCATTCCAAAGCCTATGGCGATAGCAAAGTGATAACGCCCCTTGGTTAAGCTGCTCTGCAAAACAAGGCAGAGGCCAGAGACCGGCCAGGAGGCAGTTCTGGTGAGTCACAGGTCAATGGCTGCAGTGGCACACGCCAGTGAAAGGTGAACACTTTGCAGCCAGCAGCACTGGCCAGCTGACCAGCAATCAGACCCCAGACAGTCCAGAAGCTCTCAGTCGTTGGGCAGGCTCCAGCCAGCCTAGCTAGTGACCAAGCCCTGGAGCTGAGCAGCAAATCTCCAGGGAGGAGGGGAGCCCTTCCTCTCTAGAATAAATGATGAGTCTTGGTGGAAAGCTGATAGTATCATGAAGCATGCAGCACACAGCACACATGTTTATTTTGTGTGAAATCAGGGATTTATAAACCTTGGGCAATAGGAGGGGGTTTAAAGGTGGATGTATTTGATTCGCTGGGGCTAGAAGTGCTAGGGGTACTTGATCTACACGTATCAAAACAGTCCTATCAAAAGAAGGGAAAGGCAGTGCTTTATCCTGTGGATGGGGTGAAGAGCTCCAGGTAAAGTCAAATGTCATTGGTGGAATTTCAAGACATCTTATTAGCATAGGGCGGGTATCATCCGGTATGCCCAGGTGCTTGCTTATCAGAAAAAGGTCAGGCCTGTGATCTTTCTGTGAGAGCTACATGACACTCTTGACAAGATCTTGAGTACCCAGATCAGGCAAAAAGAGAACCCCACTGAAAAAGGGAATCTGTTGTCATGGACTGAGCTCAGAAACTATTGGGAAAATGTCATACTTCAACCTTAAAAGCAGGGTTCCACAAACTTGTATATTTTGTTTGTGGTTTTTTTTTTTTTTAATATTTTTTTAAAGGGAAGTAATGGAGATGGGGTGCATTATGTGAAATTCCCAAATAATCAATAAACATATTAAATTAAAAATGTATGACATTGTTGGCATGAATATATTTTGACCATGCAGAGGGACAAAAGCTATAATGCTAATTGCCAAGTTATGATGGTATTGAATTGAATTATATAAATAACTAATCACTTCAAGTTAAAGTAATTCCCACTTCAAACATGTCATGGAAGGAGAGAAGATTCCTTCATATTACCTGTAACCTATTAACAGAAAAAAATATTCCAAGGAAGGATTCCAGATGGTCTGGCTTAAGTCAAGTGACCACTTCGAAACAGCTTACTGTGGTGGAGATGATTTACAGTATTTGATGTGAGCTGAATCTTTTATCCTCCCTATGTGGCTGGTAGCCTGAGGGACATCACAAGCACATAAAGCAGAGGACACCCAACAAAGAAGCATGCTATCTGAAGAAGTGAAGAAAGAAATATCCAGACAAAATTTATTGATAACTGTAACAAATGTATACTGGATGCATCAAGAGGAAAACAAACCCTAACATTATTGAGTCCGTTTTCTAGAAAGTGTGTTTGTGGACTTATCTCTGCAAAGACAGCAAGCATCCAAAGGCCATTCAAATCTCTCTTCAGCAGCATAGGTGTGCACTTTGCCACATGGCTCAAGGAAGGTCAGAACACGGCCTTTCAGAGCTGGTTCTCTCCTTCTTCTGTGAGATCTTGGTATCAAACTCAGGCAGTCAGGCTTGGGCAGCCAGCACTTTCCCCTGCTGAGCTATCCCTCCAGCCTCCAAATCTTTCTTCATTTAATCTAGGCTCCTGTCATTACATGGTTTTCATGCTTCCCTCTGCAGATTCGTATCATTTTAAATCTGCTTACTGGTCCAAAGCAGATTCAATTGGCAATATAATAGCTCATGCCTCCAATCAAAAGCAAGTCACTTCTGATTCATGAATCAAAATGCCAGGGAACTGGGCGCCACAACTCTGCATTTTGATTGGATGTTGTTTTCTTTAGTGGTCTCTGTCTGTTCTGTTGCCAGGTGTCATTGATAAGAGTGAGCACTATAATTATTTGTGGTTAAAAAAAGCAAATATTTAGAAAGTAGTTAGAGATTATGCTGGTTGAGTAAAGTGATGGTTGCAGGTTATTCTCCAGAATCAATAATTTCACTAACCTGAGGAGACGGAGACGGCTAGATTTCAGTACCAGACATAATTTTCCTCTTGTTGAGTGGGTCTTAAATCCAATAGGAGAGTTGTTGCAGAGATATTGATCCCAGTCCCAGTGCCACACCTAAAGCTTTGGGAACATCGCAAAAGAAACAGCAGAAAGATAGCAAGAACCAAAGGATCAGAGAGTTTTCTTGAAATTGTATCTCTTAGTAATGTCAGAAGGTGATACTATAACCCTAAAGTATCACCTGGCCAAACATGAGTTAACAAGGATGACAACAATGCATACGCTCATGTGTGCCAGGAAAACACGTTAGTATTCAATCCTACACAAAGAACTACACACAACCAAGTAATGCTGAGAGCAGGATAATAGACTTCTCCAGGAAGACACACCAATTGGTTATCCAGTATCAAATGGTCAGCCCTGAAAATGTACAGACTAGTAACATTATACAGACTGAGCAAGTTATGTTTAGAAATATATATGAATATGTGTGTTTGTGTGCACTATAGCACAATGTACACACAAATATTATGAAATATAAAATATTATGTTAATATAATTTTTATTACATAAGTATAAATATATTATAATGACAATGATAAAAGAGGACATGAATTTGAAGGAGGAAAAGGTTATATGGGAGGGTTTGGAAAGAGAAAAGGAAGGGAAAAAGAAATAACAAGGAAAAGATGGCCACAAAATTTATTGGCTTATGTAGCATACGTCAGTATATTTAGAAAACAAGGACCATCTCAGACTCAATCCAGTTTGCCTTGGAAGATTTGATCATCTTCCTAATCAAAATGTTTATTTTGTTTCTTCCTGTTTTACCCATGCAACCAGAGAAAAAGAATTATAAACATGCCTGAATTATGTAGGTACCTGTGCAAGCTAGTTTTTTGGTAGGATAAACTTCCACAATGCATGAGAAAAGTCTGAGGTCATAGAAGGTCATATTCTCTTATTTAAGCAATGTTAGAGCTGAAATTAAGGAAAAGTAAAATTGGCCACTTTATATGTTCAACGTATTGCCCTTTACTTGCTTATGAGAGTGCTTCCAAGTTCTGTTCCTCATTCTTAGTGCTAGGAAAATTTTTCTAATTGATTCCAGATTCGGAACAATACCAACCAAAAGTCAAAAGCACTTAAAAACTATATTTGTTACTTAAAAATGTTCCAATTCATGTCATAATCCAAAGTGATTTCAAAAGGCTAAATGTGTTTTTAGTAGCAGTGACATTATTTAGGCAAAGTGACTAATTTGGATTTGATAGCACTTTTTAACTGCATAAATCCTATTAGCCAACATGGTTTATAGACTGATAGACATATTACTTATAGTTCAATATGTATGTTAATTATAGTTCAATAGATATTCTACTAGCTTAATATTATAGGTTATGTAACATTTGGCTTTAGTTATTTTACTGGCTAACATTTTGTGATGGTCTACCATGGGCTAGATCACTATAATTTTATGTAGAGAATAAAAAAAATATTTTCTTTCTAGTCCTAATTGTGTTAATGAGGAGAAGTGACACATGTAATTGAAGACGAGGAAAGGCAAAGTCATTTGACTGGGGCTGCTGGAGAAATGACGTGACTGACATGCTCTGGAGAGTACTGCCACACACATTTTCCAAATTCACATTTAAGGAATTTTCAGTACACAATATGAAAGAAACCTAATTTCCTCGATATCGCCGAGACACAGATTGCATGCCAGCAGCATGACTGCACGGCTACACAGAATTTTCCCCTAGTGGGTATCTGATTTGGGAGTTTAAATATAGATGCAAAAAAAAAAAAAAAGCAGGCATTTCTGAAGGAGTTTAGCGGTGTTTATTTTATTCAGTTGTATCCTTCAAAAAAATGTTGCACTAAGTCATGTTTTGATACTCTCCATGTAGCAGACAATGTGGTCATGAGTAATGGTTTAGTTTAGGGTGCTACAATAAAGAATCATAGCTCAAGTGGCTGTTGTACATAACAACCATCATTCTCAATAGAGAAGCTATAACTATCAAGAGACTTTTTAAAAAATAGATTCTTCTCTCATACAATACATCCCCACCACAGTTTTCTCTCCCCGCACTCCTCAAGGCTAACCCTCCCTTCCCTCTCCCCTAGATCCACTCCACTTCTATTTTCCTTCAAAGAGGAACAGGCCTCCAAAAGACATCAACCAAACAGGACAAAACAACCTGCAATAAGACAAGGCAAAAGCCCTCATGTTGACGCTGGACAAAGCAACCCAAAAGGAGAAAAAGAAGACCTGGTGCAGAGCTATGAAGGTCCTCTGCTTGCTGCTTCAGTCTTTGTTGTCCCATATGAGCCCTGCTTAGATGATTCAGTGAGATATGTTCTCCTGGCATTCTTCATCCCCCTCTGACTCCAAAATCTACACCCCTCCCTCCTCTTCTGTGGGGTACCCTAATCTCAAGAGAACAATGCAGCCACTTTTGATGAGAACTGATAGACTAAGATCAGAAAGAAGGAGAGGAGAACCTCCCCTATCAGTGGACTTGGGGAGTGGCATGCATGCAGAAAGGGGAGGGAGGGTGGGATCGGCAGGGGAGGAGGGAGGGGCTCATGGGGGGATACAAAATGAATAAAGTGTAATTAATAAAAAAAATAAAAGATTTAAAAAAAAATACTTATTTTATCATTCTAAGTTATATATATATATATATATATATATATATATGGAGAGAGAGAGAGAGAGGAGAAGGAAGGGGTACATTTGTGCATATTAGTGAAGGTACCCACAGAGGCCATAGGCACCGAATCCCTTGGAGCAAGAGTTACAGGCAATTGGTAACTGCCTGGTATCAGATTCCTAGAACTGAACTTGGGTCCTTTGTAAGATCAGTAAGCACTCTTACTTGTTTAACTATCTCTTCTGCTTAAGGATCCTTCTCTGTCTTGCTCACTCTATCTTCTTATGTATCCTCTTGAATGAAAGAGAGCTAAGTAACTTCTGGTATCCAGTTTTTAAAAGTAATAATCCCATGTTTGAGCAATCCACTTTCATTATCTAATTATCTCTTAAAGTCTTACAATATTGTCAGATAGGACGTTGGGATGCATTATATGGATCTTTAGGGAACAGCTTTAGTCCACTGGAAATAGCTACCGAGCTTCTTCATATTGGTGTTATACTGAGACGCTCTTCACTGCATAAGAAGAATTGTGGGATGAGAGTCTGATTAACTAAACATGGTTTAGTTGCCCAGGACTGGAATTAATATCCATGGCCAAAGAAGAGGGCCGAGAGTGTGACAGAATTTATTTCATAAAATGCTTCTAACCATGTATTAGTGCTGTGGTCTAATGTTGGTGTATGTCATAGTTGCAAAGAAGGGAGATGGGAAATATAAGGACAGAAGAATGAGTGTTTTATAAAGAAGGAAATAATCTCCTTTCTTTTTAGGCCAGGAATACTTACTATGCGCTCTTTCCAGTTGGCCAAACATATTTATTAGCAGAGTGCAAGTTAGCTTGTCTTGGCAAGTCTAGGATGTTCTAAGCATGTCAGCTGGGGAAATGTTTTCATTTTTCTAGACTCTTGACTCTAGACTCTGTGGTATGACATTTGTAAGTGTGAAGGTTAATGTTGTCCACTAAAGAAGATCAAGGATCACTCAGGAAGCAAGCTTTGGACATGTATGTTAGAAAGGTTCTAGTCTCGATTAGTTGAAGTGGGGAAAACCTACGGTAGGTGTGAGAGTGGCACTGTTCCAGCAACCGGACATTAGCATCAATTTCCCCCGAGGAGCTGCTTTTTCTTTCTGCTGATGTGCCTTTCCAGCCACAATGAATGCCAGCCTCAAACTAAGAACAAAACTATGTTCATAGCAGCTTTATTTATAGTAGCCAGAATCTGAAAACAACCCAGCTGTCCCTCAATGGAGGAATGGATACAGAAATTGTGGTACATTTACACAATGGAATAACACTCAGCAATTAAAAACAAGGAAATCATGACATTTGCAGGCAAATGGTAGGATCTAGAGATGATCATCCTAAAAGACATATCCAAGAAGCAGAGAGACACACATGGTATATACTCACTTATAAGTGGATATTAGACATATACTATAGAATAAACATACTAAAAGCTGTACACTTAAAGAAGATAAGCAAGAAGGAGGACCCTGGGTAAGATGATTAATCCTTACTCAGAAAAGCAAATGGGAGACATCGGAAGACAGAGAAAACAGGACAGGAGCCTACCACAGATTCCTCTGAAAGACTCTACCCGGCAGGGTATCAAAGCAGATGCTGAGGCTCATAGATAAACTTTGGGCAGGGAATCTTATGAAAGAAGAGGGAGATAGAAAGACCTGGAGGGGAGAGGAGCTCCACAAGGAGGCAACAGAACCAAAAAATCTGGGCACAGAGGTCTTTTCTTAGACTGATACTCTAACCAAAGACCATGCATGAAGATAACCTAGAATCCCTGCACAGATGTAGTCCATGGCAACTCAGTCTCCAAGTAGGTTACTTCCTTAGTAAGGGGAACAGGGACTGTCTCTGACATGAACTTCCCTCCTCTGAGGAGGGAGCAGCCTTACCAGGCCACAGAGGAGGACAATGCAGCCAGTCCTGATGAGACCTGATAGGCTAGGGTCAGATGGAAGAGGAGGAGGACTTCCTCTATCAGTGGATTTGGAGAGGGGCATGGGAGGAGATGAGGGAGGGAGGGTGGTATTGGGAGGGAATAAATGAGGGGCTACAGATGGCATACAAAGTGAATAAACTGTAATTAGTATAAAATATTTTTAAAATAAAAAAAGAAAAGAACCAAATCCTACTTCCCTTCCTTCCTTTCTCAAATTGCTTTTGTCAGATATTTTATTGCAGCAATGAGAAAGTAACTAATGCCTTAAGGTGTTTGTGTGAGCCCTGAATACTACAGAACAATGTTCTGTCTCAAACATGTATACTCAGTGACTGTATGCATGCTGTGTTGAATTTAATATAAAGTTATGAAAAGTAATTCAATTGCGGGATCTAAAACAAAGTAGCTGGGAATATTATACAGAGAATACAAAGCTTGCTGGTGCTTCCTCAGCCCACTAGGGTTGACATGAATGTATGCAAACATTTAAAAAATTCATGGTAAAAAATGTAGAGGGATATATTCATTGGAAAGGAGAAAAGTTGTTATGTGAAAAAAAAATACCACTTAATCAAGAAAGATTAAGTGTCTTAAAATATGGAGATCTGAAAAGCAACCTATAATGTCACATGCCTGTAATCCTAGTACTTGGTACACCGAGGCTGGATTATCATGTGTTCAAGGCCAGCCTTTTATAACAAGAAACATGTAGATCTTGATACATAGATAAGTTCCCAGGTCTTTAAAACTTCTGAATACACTGGTCTTCTTTTGAATTGTGAAAAGAGTGACTTACTTGAGGAAAGGATGGAGTCGAGGATATCATGGGAGCATGGCGATATGGTCTGAGTAAGATTTTAAAATCTCATCATCTAAAATGATCCTACTTACTTGCTGTTGATCACCTGCCTCCATGCTTGTGCTCCCACTGACTAACAGCAGAGATGTTTTCACTACCCACAGTCCTTCACCAGATGAGTCAGCATCCTGATCTCATCTGAATTTTGGCTTATTCTAAATTAATGTAAAATTTGCTTCAAATGTCTTCAAGATGTATGATTGTTAGCTGATACCATGGCTGTTAAGAGATGTCAAAGAGAAGAACGGTGATTTCTGAACAAGAGATGAGGGAGTCCCAAGACAAGAAAAGATGGGGTGACAGTTGCAAAATTAATTGAGTTAAAGGCCAACTTTTAAAATATTGGAGCTATTCTGATGGGTGTAAGGTGAAATCTCAGGGTCATTTTGATTTGCATTTCCCTAATGGCTAATAATATTGAGCATTTCTTTAAGTGTTTCTTTGCCATTCGATATTCCTCTACAGAGTTCTCTGTTTAGCTCTGCTCCCCATTTTTTAATTGGATTACTTGGTTTGCTGCTTTTCAGCTTTTTTAGTTCTTTATATATATTGGATATTAGTCCTCTGTCAGATAAAGGGTTGGTGAAGATTCTTTCCCAATCTGTAGGCAGTCATAGAAAGGGGAACCCTCCTCCACTGCTGGTAGGAATGTAAATTTGTACAACCACTCTGGAAATCAATCTGGCGCTTTCTCAGACAACTAGGAATAGCGCTTCCTCAAGATCCAGCCATACCACTCCTAGGTTTATATCCAAAAGAGGCTCAAGTACACAATAAGGACATTTGCTCAACCATGTTTGTAGCAACTTTATTTGTAACAGTCAGAAGCTGTAAACAGCCCAGAAGTCCCTCAACTGAAGAATGGATGCAGAAATTGTGGTACATCTACATAATGGAGTATTACTCAGCAATGAAAAATAAAGAAATCATGAAATTTGCAGGTAAATGTTGGGACCTGAAAAGGAACATCCTGAGTGAGCTGTCCCAGAAGCAGAAAGACACACATGGTATATACTCACTCATATAGACATATAACATAGAATAAACCTAGTAAAATCTGTACATCTAAAGAAACTAATCAAGAGAGACTAAAACGCTAATCCCCATCCTGAAAGGCAAAGAGGATGGACATCAGAAGAAGAATAAAACAGGAAACAACCTAGGAGCCTGCCACAGAGGGCCTCTGAAAACCTCTGCCCTGTAGACTATCGAAACAGACGCTGAGACTTATGGCCAACTGTTGGGCAGAGTGCATAGAATCTTATGTAAGGAATGGGAAATAGTAAGAGCTGGAGAGGACAGGAACCTCACAAGGAGAGCAACAGAACCAGAAAACCTGAACACAGGGAACTTCCCAGAGACTCATACTCCAACCAAGGACTATTCAACTAGAACCCCTGCACAGAAGTAGCACATGGCAGTTCAGTGCCCAAGTGGGTTACATAGTAATGACAAGAGGGACTGCCTCTGACATAATCTGATTGGCCTACTCTTTGATCACCTCCCCCTGAGGGGGGAGCAGTCTTACAAGGCCACAGAAGATGACAATGCAGCCACTCCTGATGTGATCTGATAGACTAAGATCAGAAGGAAGGAGAAGAGGACCTCCCCTATCAGTAGACTTGGGGATAAGCATGCATGAAGAAGGGGGAGGGAGGATGGGATCAGGAGGGGAGGAGGGAGGGGCTTATGGGGGGATACAAAGTGAATAAAGTGTAATTAATAAAAAATTAAAATAATTTAAAAAACTAAAAAAAATATTGGAAACTTGTTCAAAATGTTGTCAATAACACAAATACAGAGATACCATGATGCCATGCTAATCCAGAGGAAATCAGGGGAGGTGTGATGGTGGCTTCTGGTAATGAAATTGCAGGATTTAAAAAGCAGTCAAAACCTGTGACAACCC
Source organism: Psammomys obesus (assembly GCF_907164565.1). Classification (NCBI taxonomy): domain Eukaryota; kingdom Metazoa; phylum Chordata; class Mammalia; order Rodentia; family Muridae; genus Psammomys; species Psammomys obesus. Next base: position 5,983,187 of record NW_026596117.1, on the reverse strand, counting down.
CTGAAGAGACTGCTCAGGTTGCTACAGTTTCTGCCCATGGAAAAAAAGACATTGGAAACATCATTTCTGATGCTGTGGAAAAGGCTGGAAAAAAAAGATCCTCATCATAGTGAAGGATGAAATAACAGAGTGATAAATTAGAAATTATTGAAGACATGAAGTTTGATAGTAGATATATCTCCTTATATTTTATTCACACATCCAAAGGTCGAAATTATGAATTCTTAGATGCCTATATTCTGTTGAGTGAAAAAAATTCAAAAGCGTTGCCTATGCTTTTAAAATTGCCAGCACTTATTAGAAGCCCTTGGCTGTACTTGCTGAAGAAACTGATGGAGAAGCTCTAAGTACAATGGTTTTCAACACAGTGAAGTTGGTCTTCAGGTTGTAGCAGTCAAAGCTCAGAGTGTGGGGGCAATAGAGAGATTCTGCTTGAAGATATTGCTGTTGCTACCAGTGGTGGGGTTTTTGGACTAGGAACCTTGAATCTAAATCTTGAAGATGTTCAGGCTCATGACTTGGGAAAGGTTGGAGAGGCCATTGACTCTAAAGGAAAAAAAGTGACAAAACTCAAATTGGAAAACATATTCAAGAGATCACTGAACAGTTAGACACCACCATCAGTGAATATAAAAAGGAAAAAGCTGAATGAGTGCTTGGATAAACCATCAGAAGCAGGTGGCTGTGCTGAAGGCTGGAGGAACCAGTGATGTTGAATCGAGTAAGAAGAGTTAGAGATGCCCCTAACACTACAAGAGCAGCTATTTCCTTCTTTTTCTGTGCATCTCAGCCTTGAACTTGTTAGTTCCTCTTTATGAGGATCAGAAATCTGGCAAAAAAAATATTCAAGGAGTACTGAAAATTGCTGCACTGCCCTGTGAAAGGAATGCATGTGTTGAAAAATCTTGATTGCTGAGGAAATTCTACATTTCTCATTGTCGTTTATGATGCTATACTCAGAGATTGTGTGAACATGGTGGAAAAGGGAATCACTGGTCCAACAAAAGGTTGTAAAAACTGCTTCACTGGATGCTGATGGGCTGGCTCCTACATTAAGTACAACAGAAGCTGCAGTGGCAGAAATTCCTGGAGAAGAGAAGGACACTAGAATGGACACAATGGTGGAATGGGAGGGGGTATGAGTTGTGGAATAATTCTTGGCCCTTATCAATGCACTGTGACAGGAAGCTCAAGGCAGGTTCCTCACCAGTAACTTTAGAGATGTCACTCCAAATAAATGACTAAAGTAAAGGCTGGCTGATCACTATCCACACCAGTTCCTGGTATCAATCAGTATATATATATATATATATATATATATATATATATATATATATATATATATATATATAAAATGGTTTACTGACGCCGTTGCCCATTGCCTACATAAAATTTATTTTCTATTTTTGAATAAAGATGTCTGTACGTTCTTGATACTGGGTGCAAGAGCCACATAGCAGTGTTCTGCCGTCAACTTAAATCACCGAAGCATTTCTGTTATTCTGCAATAGTCAGGGCTGCCACCAGATGAGTTCAAAAGGAGCCTTTCTGCGGCGAGTATGAATAATTGCATACAAAGTAAAGATGTCTCCAATTATGTGACAACTTTTATGTAATAAAATTTTGTTGAAAGTTTATTTTAAAGGGGGGGGGGCTACTGTAAGGAAGCTCCTAGGAAGTGGTCACTGAATAGCTTCTTGGATTAGTCAGTTTGTCCCACCGGACAATAAACTGTGTCCTGCTAGGCCCTGTGGTGTGCTCTGTCTCTTATTCTTGCACCCTCCGAAACCTTAGCGTTCTCATCATTCAGCGCAGACTAGCAGTCTGAGTGCTGTGCTTCACTGGCAAGCCCTGCAGATGTGTTCCTACCCTGATTACCTTGATTTCTCAGCGTATTCAGCACTCACGGGTTTAAAATGTAGCTGTCTGCAGATACTTGATTGGGCAGTAGAGGACTGTCCCTGATGGGGAAAACTCGGTAATTTGAAATCTAGCAAGTGCTTACATAGTTTTGAAGAAGGTCATTTTATGTGAAGGAGGCATTGTCTCCTCTCTACATTACCTAGTTACTTGGCTACTAAAAGATTAAAATACGTGGAGTCTGGCCAAAGGTGGTGAACAGTGTTAACTCATGGGCTGAAAAAGAACTAAGAAATGAAAGAATCCTGAGTTTTCAGCTGGACACAGGATTGCCTGGAATACTTAACATTGCCCATCTGAGGAGGGGATGAACAGGAAAAGATGTGTGCAATTTTAGGGAAGTGTTCTGCAGGCCAGATATGCTCTTTTCCTCTCTTCCTTCTTTCCATCCTTCCTTTCTTCCTTCCTTCTCTTTGTGTTTACATTGTAGCCCTAATTGCTGTAACTGTAGTTGGAAATAAAGGCTACCAAAGCTGTAAGACATTGCTGCTTTTGCAAGGCTTTTATGAGCAAAAGTGAAACATGGTGAACCTTTATAGCTTGGCATTTTCCTCCAAATTGCAACTTTTCCTCCAAATTGAAACATTTGCTCTGGTAGGAGGCTCTTCAACTGAGGTTGAAAACTGAAGGAGTAAACATGAGGTCACATATCTCAGATCAAAAATTTGAAAGATTCTTAGATATTTAGGGGGCCCTACCAATAGTAAAAATAGCTAGGGTGGAGACAGACCAGACACAGTTCAGAAAGAAAAGGAGAATGAGAGAAAGAAAGCGTGAAGAAGGAAGGGAGGGGTGTTCTGAATAAGGACCTTCTTGGGAGCTGCTTAGAGAGCCCCAGGGTCTAGGTGGGCTTTCCAGTGAGATATTTGCTTTAGACTCATCCACGCTCCTTCTCTAACTAAACCCTCATTCACATTTCTATCATAAACCCCAAATCAAAACTCATGGCATCACCAAATTGGACATTAGTGCAGTTCTTACTTTGGTCTATCAGTGCGCTCATTTTCTGAGCTGAGTGTTGTCTCCCCAAGAAAAGTCCATCACAGAACAATTTCCTCATGGTGTACATTTTTATATGTTGCATTTTTCATTGACAGAAACTACTTCATAATGTTTACTGACTATTTGTATCTATTTTGTACACCCAATTTTTTATGTTTTTAATAACATTTTTTGATGTTCGAGACGTTATTGTACTTATTGCTTTGAAAAGGCCTTTGGTCAGGAAAATTTAATAGTAACTAAGATATTTAAAATTATTCTTTTCCTAATTAATTAGATATTCTGATTTTTAAATTTTTGAGTTTCTCTTCTTTTGGTTAATATTGATTTTCCTCAGATTAAATAACACTAGAGAACATTCTTTATAGTGTACTAGAGTAAACTACTCAAAAGCACCACCCCAATGTGCCTTTGAGCTGCTTTGTATAAAGCATTTGTCCTACTAAATAATCCACTTTTTAAAAATAATTTTTATTTTTTATATTAATCATAGGTTATTTACTTTGTATCCCAGCTGTAGCCTCCTCGCTCAGTCCCTCCCAATCACACCCTCCCTCCTTCATCTCCTCCCTACCCCTTTCCAAGTCCACTGATAGGGGAGGTCCTCCTCCCCTTCCATCTGACCCTAGCTTATCAGGTATCTTCAGAACTGGCTGCAATGTCCTCCTCTGTGGCCTAGCAAGGCTGCACCTCCCTCTGGGTAAGATGATCAGTCCTCACTTAGAAAGACAAATGGGATGGACACGGAAAGTAGGAGAAAACAGGAAACAGGACAGAAGCCTACCACAGAGGGCCTCTGAAAGACTCTACCTAGCAGTGTATCAAAGCAGATGCTGAGACTCATAACCAAACCTTGGGCAGAGTACAGGGAATCATGTGAAAGAAGGGGGAGATAGTAAGACCTGAAAAGGACAGGAGCTCCACAAGGACCAAATATATCAGGGCACAGGGGTCTTTTCTGAGACTGTTTCTCCAACCAAGGACCATATATGGATATAACCTAGAATACCTGCTCAGATGTAGACCATGGCAGCTCAGTATAGAAGTGGGTACCCTAGTAAGGGGAACAGGGACTATTTCTGACAGGAACTCAATGGCTGGCACATTTTTTTTTAATCAAACAAAAAGGAGTTCAATGAAGTTGTTTAGGGAAAAAAGGTACAGGGCTTACTTTCCTTTCATAGAAGACTCACCTGAGAAAATATTATCAGGAACCACTGATTTTGTAACTGGAGTAGGAGGTTTAGCTCCTTCCTGCTGGCTAGGGTGATTAGGTTCCTTGGGGCAAGTCCCATGGGATAAAGCAACATGGAAGAGCAGGGGGGGAGTGCTAGCAGCCTTGTTCTTTCTTGGAACCCCCTCAACCTCCTCAATCGCTCTCTGGGTTCTGGCTCTTCTTCCCTCTCCAGAGTCCTCAGATTTAAACTATCCGCAGCTGGCAAAAAGCCCCTCTCAGAGCCTGCATGATGCAAATAGTTTGCTGCTGTGGACCATCTGAATCGGTTCCACATCCCACACCTGGGATTAAAACAAAAACATATTTACATATAAACCAAAATGTTCACAACAGGGAGGTTTAATCAAACATGAAAGACTTATGCTCATCATATGAAAAGTGGCTCGGAAAATGAAGTTTGGACTCAAAATATGAATAACTGGTGTGAAACACTGCAAGGTTGACACACAAGTTAAACTACATAAAAAAAAAATTCTCGTCTTCTCTGCTTTTTAAAACCATCAATTGTTCTTACTCACCTTTTCCCCTCTCACCATCATGCTCTTTCAAATTGTTTCTTATATTTGGTCAATGTTTAACTACATGTTTAAGGGGCTATCCCTAGTTTTCAGCTGAGATTTTCCATACTTTGTAAACACAATACTTACAAACGTCTCAGTTATATCTATGAGTTATTTATATTTATCTTTCTACTGCCCTCACTAACAACATTTAATATCTTTTGATTTATTTTATATCCCATACATTTAAAAATAACCTATTATTTTTCTAACTATGCCCATCAAGCATATTGTAAATAGGAAATGAGTTGTTCCATATTACTTCCTTTACAACTACGAGTCTCTTATCACAATTTGCTAGTCCATTCTTTGTGAAGCTGTTTGTTTAAGTTACAAGTGAGTCCAGATTTCAGTTTATATTCAAATACCCATGTGAGTTCTTAGCTGTCCAGTATTAAGGAAATTCAAGGAGCAATACTTGAGCCAGTAAAAAATCTACTTGGTCAGTATTCAGCCATTAAATCTCTTTAACGATCTATTCCCCACTCCTGAATGAATTACTAGGTATTCAAAGAACTATGGATATAGTATGATCTTCCCTAATACCGAATGTTAAACCTGGAATTTATCTTTAAAATAGCTCTTATAATCTGAGAAGATATATGGACCAGCAGCTAATTATTTTAAAAAAGAGAGCCAGAAATAAGCAGGAGGGAATGGGTGCCGCGGTGGACGTACTATCAAACTGCTTCGAGGGCTAGTTAGCTGTTTAGTAGTATTTTCATTCCACCGACAACATAGCTAGAGGAAGCAGCCTCATGGGAGGGAAGGTTTATTTGGGCTCACAGTTTCAGAGGCCTCAGACCATGCTTAATTTGCTCTGTTGTTTTGGTAGTTACGGTACAGAACAATGTCTGTGATTGTATGGCAAGGCAAAGCTGTTCACCTCGGTGACTGGGCAGCAGAGGGCAAGGAGGTCAGGCGTCGCTATATCCTTCACAAAGCTGCATCCTCAAGGTCCTAACATCCTTACAGCAGGCCCAACCTCTTAAAAGTTCTACTACGCCCCAATATCATCAGTGGCTGGGGACCATCCTTTAACATAAAGACCTTTGGTGAGCACTTAGGATCCAGAGTATAACAGAGAAGATAATGGATATGGTGTGGATATCACATATCATGTTACAAGAACATATTTCCTCACCTTGCGATCAGCAGGAAATGGCTTCTTGGGGAGTGTGAACTGTGAGTTGAGCTTTGAAAGATGAATTCAATTCTAATAGTCACTTGTGGTGGGGATGATCGGCTTATTATGACAATGGTTAGGTTTACAGGTCTGCTGGGGTTGAAGTTAGCATGTTAGAAATTCCACAGGGCATTGGATCATTGTGATGCTCTTCAACCTTCTGCAACGTGGGGGACTTGAATAGGAATGTGACATACATATTTGGTTCATACAATAAATCTAAGTCACTGGAGTATGCTGACATAGGAACTACCTACTTATCCGTCTGAAGTGATGAAATGTTATAGGAGGGAAAAAAAACAGTTAACATGCTTAACAATTTCATTTACAAAAGCATCGCAAGGAGGTTGGAGTTAGAATCAAGACACCAAGACTCTTCTGTATCCCTTATGGTAATTTTTATTGATGTGAAATCAAAGTCATTGAATCTGTATGCCCCATTTTATGCGGAGAAAGACGTACTTTTGCCATGAACTTGTTCATTGAGGTAAGTTTCAAGGAACATGAAATGGACCAAAAGGCAGGGAATGCTTTAGAAGTCGGCACCCGCAGAAAGAACGCGTGGAGTAATCTGCACCTGTGAAAAAGACACTGGCAGAACTCCCAGCCTGGTACCTCATTCACCTACCTGAGTGGGGGGTGGGGGGGGAGGCAGGAGGGAGGCAGGGAGAGTGAAGAGGTAGAGAGTGGAGAGGGGGGTGGTGGCGGAGGAGAGTGGAAAGGGGGAGCGGAGAAAGAGGGGAGGAAAAGAGAAGAGAGAGACACAGAGGCATGCTCCTAGTCAGGAGAGAGGTACCCTTTGTCTGAGGAACCCTGCAAGGGAAGCCTCCCTTAGCAGCCCCGCGGTTCCCACCTCCAAGCTTCCACGGAGCGGCTAGGTGGAGCCCGCGCCCGAGAAGCCCTCGCGGACTCCAGATCCGGGTTTTGGCGGCCGCCCCTTTCCCTGGCTGGAGCCCCCCTCCCCGGGTCCGGGGAGCTCTCTCTCGCCCGTCGCCCCGCCGGTGGCTCACTCCGGCCTCGGCTGCGTTGGCCGCCGCCGCCGCCGCCGCGCGCACGCTGCCTGTCCGCGGGCGCGTCGGTCGCCTCCGCCCGCTCGGCCCGCAGCGCTCGCTCCAGTTCCCAGGAGCGGGGATGCAGATGGCACGGCCGGGCCGGGAGGGAGCCGCCGCCGCCGCCGCCGCCGCCGCCGCCGCCGCCGCTGGCATCTCGCGGACCGCGCGCTGCCTCCGCTCCCGCAGCTGCCGCCGCCGCTACCGCCTGTGACTCGCCCCCCTCCCCTTCCTTTCTTCTCTCGCTCTCTCTCTTTTATTTATTTATTTATTTATTCCCTTGGCACCGCTCCTCTTCCTCCGGCTGTGCGAGCGCGGAGGCTGCACGGTGTGCCGGGGCCGGTGCCCGCCTGTGTGTGTGTGTGTGTGTGTGTGTGTGTGTGTACGCCTGTGTGTGTGTGCGCCTGTGTGTGTGTGCGCGCGCGCGGGGAAGAGCGTGTGCGTGTCCGGAGGGCGCCCCGAGCCTCAGTGGCTCCGGGGAGGGAGTCCAGAAGAAGAAGAAGGGACCCCGAGCCGGCGGCCGAGGCGCTTGGCGGGGACGGCGGCGGCGGCGGCGGCTCGGAGCCCGGGCTGCGCAATGAAGCTCCCGCATGCCCGCAGCCACCCGGCCCCGCCGGCGAGCTGATCCGGGCAGCACCGGAGCTCGGGGGCCCGCCAACCCCCCGGCCGGCCCGGCGCCCGCTCTGCCCGCGCGCGTCCGCGCCGGGGAAGGAGTTTGCCCGGCTCGCGCCTCCTCTGTCGTCCTCGGAGAGGGTTGCGGGCGGCGGAGCGGACCCTCGACTGCCGGAGCACCTCGGGGGCAGCAGGGGGAGGACGGCGAGGAGGGCTGGGCGGAGAAGCCACCGCTGGCCCTCGCCGCTGCCCCTACCTATCCCCTCCCTCCCGCTCGGAGGCGGAAAGGGGAGGACGAGGAAGAAGAAGAAAAAGAAAGAGAAGGGGGGTGGGGTGGGAGAACTGGATATAAAGATCGGCTGCGGCGGGGGGGATGGTGGAAGATTTTTGGTCTCCTCAGCAGCGGCTTTTCTTGCGGCGGCGGCGGCGGCGGCGGCTGCAAGAGGAGGAGAAGCAGCCCCGGCTATGACTGCCGCATGTTAATAGCTCCCGCTCGGGTCCGCGGGCTGCAGCCGGAGACACAGCCTGACTCCGAAGTTGTGCAACTGTGCCCTGGGAGAGACATTTGAACCCTCCTTCTCTTTGCTCCGCTCCGGCCCCCCCTGGGGCGTGTGAAGCGAGGAAACCTAAAGGAAGACTAGCTTTGGGCTTTTCCCGGCGTCCCCCCTTTCTCCATGGCCGTGTAGAAGAAGAAAGGAAAAGAGACACTTTTTGTTGTTTCTTTGACTGGGGTCTCCGCCCTCCTGCCGTCTCTGCGTTTTGATTACCGTTCTTCGCTTGGTGTAGCTGGCTGGGGTGTCTACACTGGGGCCGGTCCATCTTTTTTTGTTGTTGTTTTGTTTTGGGTTTTTTCTTTTTTTCTCTTTTGCCCCGGGGCTCAATGGATGGATTGTGGAGAACTGTACGGGTTGCAGGTTGTTGAGCAACTGATGGGACCATCTCAGGGACCGGCGGTTACGGAAGGTAATTTATTCTTTGCGCTCTTCCTAATAGTGCTCGCCCTGGTCGGGCGCAGGCGGTGGCATCCTCTGGGCGGGCAACCCGAGAGGGTGCGGGGTTCACGTACACTCACCCTTCCACTCACACATTCGCCTTCGCACACTCGCCCTCAGGCGCACACTCATCTGATCGTGATGCGGGGCGGGAATGGAGCCTCCTGGCTGGTGGGCGCTGGGGTTTGGCATGGGTTCGAGGTTTTACCAGCTACTGGGCGATGTGGTGACAGAGGGAGGTGTAGGGGAGAGGAGAACCCGCGCATTGTCACTCGCACACGCCGGGTGAACGAATCCCAACCCGCGCGTTTCCCCTCCCCTGTCACCCCAATGCCGTCCTTTGGTAGGGGCAGAAAGCAGCCGAGGGGGCGCCTTTTCTCCGCTAGGCTGGAGCAACACTGGAGGTGGGAACGGGTTAGAGGACGAACAGGGACCCGGTGAGGTGCTCAGCTCTGGGGTTTATGGCGAATGTGAGGTGGTGAATCTGGTGTGTCCCTCCCTGGAGCATCCAAGGTGTCTGAGACTGCCCAGGTCGCGCCCCTGAGAAGTGGAACCGCGTTGCCTCCGGGCGTCCCTCATGCGTGTCCCCTTCAAGGCAGTTTGGTTTAGACCTGAGTGCCTAGGCTTTGTTGGGCGATAACAGCTGGAGAAGGCTGCTACTTTCATGGGTGGCAAGGGTTGAGCCGTGCTGGGAGCCAGCACCCAGGGTACAGAGGGTGTTCAATGGGTCGGGGCGGCCGCGGCGCCAGGGTGCGGTGGGCAGAGCAGAGGCGGTCGTGGTGGCGGGTTACAGGTAGGAGAGCAGGCACCTAGGTGCTTTTCGTGGGAGAGGGACAGTCTCTCTGAAGGGGCGCTCAGGAACTACCACTACCCAGCCTCTGGTTCTACCTCGGTGGCGGCAGCTGAGCATGCCAGATGTCCAGCAGTGCATCCCAGTGTTTGTAGGGGTAGTTGGCCAGTGGTAGGCGTGCGTGTTGTATGTGTGCATAGGATCCTGCGCGCTTGGGGTGGCAGGGAGGCTGTGCAGGCAGATGAGACCTGAAGCTATTTGAGTAGAGCTTGTTCGTTGAAACCGCTTGGGATCTGCTTAGCTGGAAAATCTGGTTTGAGGAGGCCCGGAGGGGTTGCAAGGAAGCCTGGCGGCAGGTTCCCTCTCCCCTGGAGATGCGTGCAGTGCTTGGAGTCGCTGGCGCAGAGCTCCAGGTACCCCAGACTGGCCTTGATAAGGAGCTGCTAGAGCAGACACCCCTCGCACATTTGCAGTAATCAAGTCTAGCCTGCAGAAATCCCTGATCCCTGGAATTATCTGGCCACTTTCCTCGCCCGAATAGAAACGTGTGTTGCTTTTATTGATGGCCAGTGATAGAGCAGCTGGGCGAACTGGAGCCTTGGAAGCCACCTCCCGGGTGTCTCCTCCCTGAGGCTCCCGTGGTCCCTGACTGCAGTAGTTTAGAGAACACTGGAAACAACAGTGCAAGCATCTTTGCCACCTACTCCCTCAGAGCCGAACCTGCTCCTGTCTGTTGTGTTTACTTTCCTGGGTGGATTACTCATTAGGAAGTGTAAGGCTGCTTGCACCTCTGATTTTACATCTTTGCAGCCAGCTGCTGGGGAAATGAGGAGACACAGACTCTGGCAGGAAGGGGGAAAAATGCCTTCTGTGTTTGGCTCTGAAGTAAATAGGAGGTCTGTTAATTTTAGTGTCATATGGCTGTCATCGCTAGTTCAAGAATGCCACCGTCGAATCTGCAAAAAAAAAAAAAGACTAGTGATTTTGCATTTGGAAAGTCAGCTACATTTGCCTATGAGATAACAGGGGTTAGCCAGCTCCCTAATTCATTTTCCAATCTATAATGGTACTAAGTGGTCAGCAGTTCTTGAGCCCAATTTATCTGTATGCGGATTACAAGTAGAATTGTCGGCCTTTTTCCAGTGTCACCCAAAGAGGATACCAAGTAATTTGTGTAGAAATCAAGGGGATGTTTATGCTGAAATCCCTCTCAGCTTTGTTTTTCTCCTTTAACTAATGAAGGAATGGGTAACAGATGTGCAGGGATAAACACTTCTTAATAAAGTTATGCTTCCAAAGAGAAGTACTTTTAAAATGCAATAAGTAAAATATATTGCATTACTTTGTTGTATATTACCTCTGACTACTTTGAGGTTTATTGAAAATGGCTAAGTTGTAGTTTACTTTAAAAAAAATACATCTTTGTAAATGGGCATTTTATTTTCTAAGTATACTTTTATTAAGTTTCTGACCAGTTCAGTAAAGCATAGGTTACAAAGGACAAGTACAAAATCATCCACTGTTGCCTAATTTGAGTAAGTTATATTTTATAAAGTATTTGTAAGAGATATTGTAAGTGACCATGTCCATAATGATAAAAAATCCTTACAGTTATGACTTTTAAATCTCCAGAATCTTGCTCCCTATGCTTTCTTTTTCTCCCTTTTTAGGGGTTTTGTGTGAAAGTCTGTGTACTTGCAAACATTTCTGAGGATTGAAGAATACTTTCCCTCTCCTTCCCGAGGCTCTCACCACGGTGATTTGCAGTCTTTATGCTGGGAGATCCCATCAGATCTGTTCTGTTTCCTAGCAGCATGTCATACATTCCACAGGTCCTTATGTCATTAGGACTAAGTCTGTCAACCTATTGCGCTGTCTTTAGCCAAAGGTGAATATGTCAAGAGTATTTGATTGCCATTCTTCAGCACTTGCTTCTCACTAAATATTCAGTAATCTGCTCCTCTGGAGTCTGTGGTTGAGTGGACCACTACTTACCCAGAGAAGGAGGTGTGATGAGTAAGAGGGTTTATGTTAGCTATTTAATTTCTTGAGGTGGAGATGTTGGGCTGCATCAGGCATCCCTAGCTAGAAGAGTGGTAAGCCAACCTGTGATTTGTCAGCTGGGGAAATGCTTTTGATGTCTCAGTTTAGGTTGCATAGTGTGATTATGCTTCAGATGGAGAGCCCTGCTAAAAATTATGAATGGGAGGTCTTTATGACATAATTCTCTTAATAATATTCTCATTGCAGTTTGTAGATCATCCCCCCATGCACCCCTAACCCCAGTCCATTAGGCGGGTGTGGGATGTACTCGCTCCAGCTGCTATGCCTGACATTGTTTCTAGTATTCAGCAACAGGCAACATTTTTTTATGGACTTGATTTACCTTTGATTCATAAGAACTATGGGCAGGAATCATAAGTAACAGATTAAACATGATTATGAGATCTCTGATACTGAAGTTACTAAAATCATAATGGAAGACTGAAATTGTTTCTCAGATTTGATCTGGGCCACTTTACAGTTCGCTCGAAACTCCTTCGAAAGGGCTGCCAAATGAAAAGGGCATTTTGCTCCAGAAATCAGCAAGGAAACCTGAGCATGATTTTTGCATTTAGGGTCCTGCACTGATTTTGAGAAATGCTTGAGATGCTTAGTTTTGCCTGGGATGAACTATCCTGAGAGTGGTTGGGAGGAGAGGCAGCTCAGCTTTCCCTAAGTTTCACAAAGGGCTCTTTTGCCTGTGACTCCTTAGATTTGCATTACATTCAAAGTATGCCTTTGCTCACTTAGGGTGGGTCTAGGCTACATTGTAACTTAACCTTTGTTTCCTTCAGTAGGGCATGTGTATGCTTAGATTATTGTTGCTTTTTAGATTATCCCTGGCTTTTTATTCTGTGCAAATGCTTTTGCTGAAGGAATGCCTTAGTTAATAAGAAAACAAAAGCCGTCAAATGTAAGGGCATTGGGGTACTTTTTCTTTGTTATCTCACTCAAACACACATGAGCACAGTCACTGTGTGTGCGTGTGCGTGCAAGTGGTTATGGAGATTTTTAATTCCTGCAGAGAAAACTCCAGTTGTTCATTCACTGTGAACTTGATACCGATGCTTCTATACATTCGAAAACCTAGTAAGAACTTGTCCATAGATAACATTAATGATTTCTATGCTGTGCATTCCCCCTCCCTTCGTAAAATGTGTTTAATGATTTGCCTGGTCTGTGTATTAATGAAAGTAATTCTCCTTCACAAATAACCAAGTGTAATGTTTCTTTTAGAATTCTGAATTTCATATTCATTCATTGACAAACACAAAATGTAAAAACAAGTCACTAGTTGACTGGCTGTCCTACTGCAAAGGAACTGAACTCCATTTATTTTAGGGTTGGCGGAGTTCTGCCTCTATTTCAGCATGGAGGGGTACTTTAAGCCTTTTTCTTTTCTTTTTCTCCCTCTGTAGTAGAACTTGAACCTAGTACTCCAAGGGTGTTATACAGGCAAGTGCTTTACCACTGGGTTACATTCCCAGCCCCCAGATTCAATAAATATTAGTAGATAATGAAATTATTCATCTCCTAGTATGTCCTCCTGACATTATAAAAAGAACTTAATGTTAATGAATGTCTTCATAAGAGTAAATGCAGACCAATGAAGTTAAAATTTTGGCCTATATTACTCAGAAGTTTAAATGGAATCGTGTTAATGGCAATCCATTTCATACTGAGAATTGTGTTTGGGATGGAGAAATAAATCATCTGACCGACAGCCATCTGCCTTGTAAAATTTGCAGCTCAGTTGTTGTATAGAACCAAGAATGTTCTTAGACCAGTACTCTCTAAGTATGTTGCTGGGAACTTGAGGGTTGTGAGACCCCATCAAAGACCTACAAAGAAAAAAAGTCTTCATAATCAACCTTTCAACATTGTTTGCCTTTTGTTCTCCTTTTCATTCATGTACAGTTGAGATTTCCAGAAGGTGTGTGGATCATGATGACATCATTGTTCTGCTGGCATATGACATGTGCACTTGTGCTTTCCTGCCTTTTATGGAACTTCCAGTTTACTAATATATACATATATATATATATATATATATATATATATATATATATATATATATATGTATATATATATACAACAGTGACAATTTCCCATAGCACACTCAAAGGACACTTTATATATCTTGTCTTAAAGAGTATAAGGGAATCCTGTGACCAAAGCAACTGAGACCGAGTCAAACTTTTCCCCAGATCTTCCTCCTCATAATGTCATCACGTGACCATAAAAGGGAACATCTAGGAGGAGTTATCAAGTATAATTCAAGCTTCAAAAGCACAGGCAGGCTGTAGATGCTGTGTTTACTAGTTCCCCGGTAATACCATTACTGTGTTCCTCAATGTTCTGTGGAAAGCTTGATGGTAAGTGTTTTGGCAATCACACGGGTATCCAGTAAGAGCTGCTGACTGGCACTTGGATGATTATAGAGGAGCCAAGAGAAAAGAAATTTAAACCTATTCATGAGGCATAGCTCATTTATCTAGAAAGGAAGAATGGTGTAGAGGTAAAGAAAAGCACATGGTTGCCTAGGTTTTTGAGAATCTATTTGACTTGGGACCGGACATTTGATCTCACTGTACCTCAGTTTCCTCTTTTACTCTGATGGGGTTGGCAGTTGTATTACATTCACAGACTGTTGTGAAAATACAACAGGCAAATATACTGAAAGGTTTGGAAACAGTTTCTGGAACACAATAATAATAAATAGTCAGTGACTGCTGCCTTTATTGCTATCATCATGATTATCATTGTCATTAATACTGATCTCTCAAGAGTCCTAGGAAACATTAATCAATTCCCCTGTGTGATTCAGATATGCTGTTACGTTTCACATCACTACTTCGTAGTGTACGTTAAAATCTTTCTAAATTTAAAAGTTTCATGTAAGAGATCCTTGTTTTATTCTTAGACCTTACAATTCATGGAGAGTTGATAGCAGTTTTTTAAATAGGAGAAATTAATAGAACACCTTTGTCAGTTTGTGCTAAGGTTGAGGTTGGGTAGTGTGAATGCTCAATTAGAACTAGTTTCAAAGACCCTAATTGAATATTTATGCATCTTGGGAATTATTAGGGAGGAAATCACTTTTCTGAAGTGATATCAAGATGACTCACTACACACTTAATCTGTTAATCACTACCTAAGCACCACAACAGGCCATTTCAGTGAAAAGGATCCTTGGGGTAATTATATCCTGTGGTTCAGTCTGTATATGAGTGGTTGAAATGCCTTACTAATGGTGAAGGAAGCTTTGCATACAAATTAGCTTGACTAGGTGCTAAAGTTTAACTAGAGAACTCTAGTCCTTGGGAATCAAGTTTTCGGACAACTATTGAGAGCTCTGTACAGACTCTACACATTTTTACATATTTTCCATGGATATATGTAAGTTTGGAATCAGGTCTGTCACTGTGAATAACCCCAGCACTTGGATTGATGCTTTCACAGTTTGGGAGAAATTAAATCCTACTGTGTAGATAGGCAGAGTGAAAAACCGTTTAAAGTATAAGTTTTTCAGAAATGGCCCCTGGATTAGAGACATCTGAATATACTCTCCAACATCCACAGGTATGCATCCAAGGTGTCATCTGAGAAAAAAAGAGAATAAATCCACATTGCTGCTTAGGGAAGAAGAATAAGATTCAGGGAGCGTTTGACTCATGTTACCTGACATTACTAGTCATAGTGTTGTTAGAAATGGCCTTGAGTACAATCATTAAGAAAGCTTAGCTAAATCAAATTTCATCTTCTTAATTGAAGAGTTCTTTATGAGCTACGAAAATCAATAGTGTTTTTACTAAGCTGTTAAGAAATGTTTGGGGTCTGTTTTTTGTTTCTCTTACTGGTCTTTCTTTTATCTCTCCTTTTTAACCATTGAAATCCTCATTTCTGAATGCCTTTCCTTCAACTAAAAAAAATGTTAAGTTCTGCTACTAATAATTCCTTGCCAAAAATAATCCTGACAGGAAAAAAAAGGTCTTTTGACATCCACCTCACTATGCCTGAAGATTGACTTTAAGTCATGAAAATAACCATTTAACTTAAGACATTTCAAGTTAAACAGCAGAGCTTCTTTTCGCGGGGTGTCAACAGCTCTTTAAGCATTAACTGCCTCAATGTTGTAACCAAATCAAGTCATCATCTACTTCCAAGATTTACAGATTTCCATGCCTTTGAAAGATTTATAACCTCAAAGTACAAGTACTCATAAGATTGCTATACATGAATTATGCAAAGGAAATCTTACAATTCAGAACCCAAAAAATTGCCTTAAAGACTAGAAGTATTGAAAGGCTCATAAATAAGTTTAAAGTTGAGCATGAACATCTGTATTCCAGTGACTGTTGCCAATAAGAGTACTCTTTGTCTTTCTTTCTTTCTTTCTTTCTTTCTTTCTTTCTTTCTTTCTTTCTTTCTTTCTTTCTTTCTTTCTTTCCCTTCCTTCCTTCCTTCCTTCCTTCCTTCCTTCCTTTCTTCCCTCCTTCCTTCCTTTTTGTCTTCCTTTTCTTTTCAATGTGTGACTCTTCTAATTATCTAGTTTTTACATGGAGAAGAAAAATCTATAACATAGCAGTTGAGAAGAATGGAATGGGGGTAAACATCACCAACAACAACAAAAAAAGGCCTGCCATGTTATACAACTGACTGGCTAAGATGCAGCACACTTAAGAGTTTGAAAGTATGACTCAAGAAAATGAAAGCCAAGTGAAAAAAAGATTAACAAAACAACCCCCACCCCCACCAGCTCCCTCTGTTTGATGAGCCTGTGTTGGTGTTTATGCATCCCGCAGAGACAGAGTGTGTTACTATTCAAGACAGCCCCCAGTGGCTCACAGTAGCCTGAGCCTATGAGAATAGGGGTGAGACTCAGCCTGGTTTTTGATGTTCTGCTCCGGTGGGTAACTTGAATACTAAAATGCATTCCATTGACAGCTGACCCTGTGAGAGGGTTTTCAACAGTCTCCTGTTTTGTTTTGGTTTGGTTTCCTTCTCCCTTCCTTTGCTCAAAGCTCTTACGAATAGAGACTTTTGGCTGAGAGGAAATGGGCCTGACTGATGGTCATCTTTCTGTATTAGATTTGATTTCTGGTAGTCAAGGGAGGGCTTAGCTGATTTACATGAGCATTTTCTTTCCTTCAAGTTTTCTGTGTTCTTGATTTGTCAGAAGCTAATGTGTGTTGTTTGAAAATTGACTCGGAATACTGATCATGACTTCAAGGAATGGACAAAGAACCTATTGAGAAATAATTTTGGTTAATACAACACATGTGTGTATCCATTGCTTTTCTTCTTTGTAGTGGCTTTAGACTTCAGTAGAAGTTTTCCAGGGACATTAAATTTTATTAAATATAGTTGTCTATGGATGGAGAACTGAGGCACCTATTTCCTTTAACAATAATACACGTTCGTTTCAGTTTAGGAAAATTTCAGTTAAATGTCGGTCTCACTTTCAACAACTTGTCAAGTATTCCACAATAATTCTGAAATGATGAACACTTTATAGTAATATTGCAGTTGTCATGTTCACTTATATTCAACTTTAAAAGTTTAGATGAGATGTTATATGTATGGCCTTTTATTTTAATTGCAAAGCTAGCTTTAGGTTGCAATGGCTCATTTATTGGGAGTTTACTGTGTTTTTTTAGATGAAACATTTGGGGGGAAGGGTGGAGGTTTACCTAAATCAGTACAGTTTTTCATGTTCTCTTCCCCTGGGCTCCTGCTTCAGTTGTAAGCCCCCACCCATATTACCACTTTGCCTTCTCCAAAATGCTTAGAAGGTATGTTTGGTTTTTTTTTTTTTTTTTTTTTTTCGTAGTTAGAATTAGATACTTAGCTTTTACAGCTGTCTGATATAGCTTGAGTATCTCAAAACAGTAATCCTCATGTCTGAACCACTCTCTTCTTAAAATTCAAAACTTACTTGACCTTAAATGCAAGGTCATGCATTAAAAATGCACATGCAGACAAGGTATATATGCTGCCTAGGAATGATGAGTGAATTTCATGGGTATCATTTCAGAATACCTCACTGTATACATGTAGATGTTAAACAAGCAACAGATAAATATTCAAACGGCAGAGCAGTTCTGTCCAAGCAGTTTGGATAAGGAATTCAACCTCTGTATACCGGCATATCAGAGTCTGTAAGGATGTTGCGCTTCCTCTGTGGATAGAAAGATAATGAACTCAGAGGGAAGGCTCAATTGACACCAGACGATTTTCCACAGAATACAAAAGAGCAGTTTATATCATCTGAATGTCCAATATAGTAACCGTTTGTTAACTGATAACAAACCAGCATTGAAAAACTGGCTCTGAAAACTATTCATTGAAAATAGTCAAGAGTCATCTTGTAGATACATACCATACTCAAAAACCCAACAAAATCATGCAAAATCATGGTTTAGAAATTTTCAGCTTTTGGTCGGAAACACCCACCGTGGCCGAAACCCTGTCACAAGTCACCAGTACTCTGCGTAGTGTGGAAACCTACTAAACCCTGGAAGATGCCATTTACAGAATAAATGACGTGGGGTGTTTTTTTGTTTCTGTTTTTGTTTTTGTTTTTTCCATTCTGTGGTAGAGTTACTGTGGAGTCCAAAGGCCTAACTGAACTCGGGTTTGGCCAGAATGCTGGCAGAGAACCGTGCCCTTCTTATAGGCTTTAAGTAGATTATACAGGCACCCATGTGAACAGGGCTTCCCAGATGTCTCATCAGACAGTACTCAGGATAGAACTAACTCGTGTTTGAGTGTCACCAACGAATTCAGAATATCTTTACAAAAAGGAGGCACGTACTGAACGCTGAGGGAAGGTGGCATAGGAAAAATTGTTAATCTTAACAGAAACTGGAAAAAAACACAATTATGGTATGGGAATAAACACAGCACAAAATAAATGCCAACAGAAGTAAAAGAAGGACCAGTGTGCATTTACGGATATGTCTCTATCCATCTGCTTGAGCATTTACACTGGCTAGTGCACTCATTATGTCATGCTTCAGATGGAAATACATGTTTATTCAAGTAAACCTTCTGTTTAGAGACAGACTCTTCAAATGGACAGCAAGTGGGATGTTTCCAATAATTGAGGCTGAGTAACTTCATCTGTATGCAATGACTCCAAGGAAACTTTACCTAAGTATATCTAATACTAATGTTTTCAAATGACAGGTATCTAATCTCTTTCCATTATGTCAACATCAAAGCCCGAATGACCCACCGAGGTAAAGTGGTGCTCTAAAGTATTACTTTATATGAGTGCAGGATGCTAAGTCTATTGATATTTTGTATCTGTATGTGAATATGTGTGGGTGGGCGTGCCTATGCCTGTGTGAATGTAATCTGTGACGATAGGTGAGCTTATGTGCATTACATATATGTAGGATCACACAGAGGACATAAGAGAACATCAGATTCCCTGGAACTGAAGTTGTAGGTAGTTGTGAACCACCATGTGGGTCCTGGGACCAAATCCAGATCCTAGGAGAGCAATAATATCAACTACTTTCTGAACTATTGAGTCATTTCTCTAGCCTCCAATTTATCATCATCATTATTATTATTATTTGAGATGCCGTCTCCTTATGAACCTGGAGCTTGCCAATTTGGTTAGACTAGCTGATCAGTGAGCTTTCAGTATCCCCTGTCTCTCCCTTCTCAGTGGTGATGCCACAGGCTCATAGCCACCTTAGGGTAAGCACTTTAATGCCTGAGACCCTGAGACACCTCTACAGATCTTTGTGCTTTTTTTTTTTTTTTTTTTTTTTTTTTTTTTTTTTTTTTTTTTTTTTTACTTCATAGTTCAGGCTGGCATTGAACTCTTTATTCTCTTGCCTCAGAATCACTGTTCTAGGCATTTACTGCCATGCAAAGCTTGTTTTTTTTTAATTATTTTTATTTTCTTTTATTTAAATTGGAAAGTCATGTTATTTTAAAAATTTTAGTACCAACTCAGTATAAGTAGTAACATATGAAGATAATTTAGGAGAAATCTTACAGGTTGATAGAAGTTTAATTAGAAGAACTGCCTTGAATAGTGATCTTCCTTATTGCAGGTCCCTAAAGAAGAAAGAACATTAGAAATCACTATGCTATCAACACTGTGTTTTGGTGATTTGATGGTATTAAGCAAACTTTGCAAGCATTTCCCTTTTTTGGTGCGTTTGATTAAATGTGTGATCTTATCTCTGTGAAACAGCCTGCTGGGCTGCTGACAGTAGCGTTCAGAAATGAAATTTGCTCAGAGCCCCTGAGCAGACATTTATTCAATGAGACCTTTCTTGAATAATAGATGGCAGTGAGATAGCAGTAGTGTGCCTGTGTGTCTTGTGTGTGTTTCCTTCCTTGAGTTTAGGGAGTGCCGAGACAGAGCAACAGCAACACAAAAGGTAAACAAAGGAAAGCATCAGGTTTATAAATGAGTGACTAGTCTGCTTTATTGTAAATGGAGATCGTCCTGTGTGATGTGTAATGAAGTTTTCACTGTTATTTCAGAGGAATTTCATTAATGCTTTCTCAGGGTCTCCTTGAGTCCCAGCAATTTTGAGTCACTCATTCATTCATCCTTATGTAGCTTATTGAATATTTTGAAGATCATATCTAAATTGTTTTTTATGGTTACAGAACATACTCAACTCTAAGCATTGGTAACAAAAAGTTAAGGCAGAAACCATCTATGTGTTGATACTCCTTATCTTACTTAGGATCATTATTGTGTTGATAAAACAGCAAGAACAAAATAAATCTGGGAGGAAAGGGTTCACACTTCCATATCACTGTTCATCATTGGATGAAGTCAGGACTGTAACTCAAGCAGGGCAGGAACCGAAGGCAGGAGCTAATGCAGGGGCCATGGAGGTATGCTGATTACTAACTTACTCCACCTGGCTTGTTTAGCCAGCATTCTTCTGAAACCCGAGACCACCAGCACAAGGCAGGTCCAACCAAAAATAGGCTGAGCCCTCTCTTATCATCCACTAATTAAGAAAATGCCCTAGTCTGTTGCCCAATTGAGGCTCCCTTATCTCAGATGACTCCAGCTGTGTCAAGTTGACATAAAACTAGCCAGGCAGTACACTGCTTGTTTCACAGTACTCACAGAGTTATTTTGAACTTGAAAATTCGTATCAATTGCCCATTTTGTATTCGGTATGTATTTCAGTGAAACTGAGATTATATACACAATTGTAAAATTTTCTCGAACTCCTCCAAGTGCCATTAATTTTTTGAGAGCATCGTTTCAATACTACAAAATATTCTCTAGTTATTATTCTCTATTTGTATACTAAGAATATATTTATATATCCATATTGCCTGTCAATTCTTATACTAGGATAAATGATGTCGCAATGAATATATTAACTTTTAAACCTGGGTTGATTCTCTAGTTCCGCAGCTCAGATTCCTTGCATTAGGTCAGAGGGCACATTACTGTTCTTGACTTCTCACTTCTGTGAGTGTGCCTTCTGGGTCAGTGGTCCTTTGGAAGTCCTCTCTTTAGAATTTCTTTTTCTTAATTGTATTTAGCAATTATCACTTCTTTGTAATGTAACACAGTAATTTTTACATTTTTTTTTTGTAATTTTTAGCATTTCCTGAGTTACGTATTTACCAGGATATAAAAGCCAGGGTCAGTTCCTCTTTAATAAAGAAGGGGATTCCCTGTATATTTTAATATTCGAGTAGGACGGTGGATTATATCTTTAAGTACTAGGACTTTCCTGAATAGGCCCCTTAGTTCTTTGAAGCTGTCATTTTACAAAACTCAAGTTTTACCAAACTCTTAGTGGTACACCAAACTGATCACTGGATGGATCTTTGAAAATTTAAGTATGAAGAATCAGAGTAAATGACCAATAAACACATTCAGAGTAAATGAGATCTGTGTCTGAAGAAGCAGAGTGCAGTGGGGCAGAAGAATATAACATGGCTTACAGAGAGTAAACACAAATATGAGTATCGTTAGACAGGTGTGGTTGGAGGTGTGTTCGTAGAAATGCACTAGGAACAAAATTTGAGGTGTTTCACAGTGATGATGCACATTTCTAGGATTTGTATACTGAATCTGGGACTACCTAATTTTGATTTTGTTAATTCTGTGTGAGTGTGAGTTTGTGTGTGTGAGTGTGTGTGGGTATTATGAATGTAAGTATGTGTATGTGGGCACAGGAAAAAGAGGGAGAGGGAGAAAGACTACTATTTTATGTATCACTGTTGTGACTTGTGTTTCCTTTTGCAACATTTTAGGTACAGTTGCAGGAGACAGAACAGAATTTGGTTTACTCTCCCTCTCTGTGTTTTTATGTAACTCTGCATCAGAACATATTTATGAGACAGATTACAATGCTTGATAATAAATGATTGTATAACTGCACGGCTGCGCTCTGTGGACCTACAGGAATCAAGTGAATATGCAAATGGTTATTAAAGTTTCTGTGGCAAGACAATTTTAAATGACATTGAAAATTGCTGTTTTGTGCACTTTAGTTTTTTTAAAATACGACACTGTGAAGAGCTGATGGGACTGTCCCAACATGGCAGGTATGCAGCTTCTCTGCTCCGCAGCAGTATTACTTCTTGAACTTCTCCGGTTTAAGGCACTGTATTGGCACCATAGAGTTATGTTCCAGTGGTCATAGAACCCTCTGTCTGTCTTTCTTTAAATAGTGCGTGAGATAGTGGTGACTTCCTTTAAAATGTCTGGAATATAAAGGGAAGTGGTGAAGCTTTTTTGAACAGAATTCCCCGCGGGGTTGGGTACAGAGCTTGCTTCAAAAGTGGGAGGACTTGGATTCTAATTGTAGCAGGCATACATGCAGGCCTGTGAACACACACACACACAGACACACACTGAAGAAATTAGACTATCCTTGCTTAAAAGTTACATTAAAAAAAAAGCAACCAACCCCTTTTACTCAACAGCATTCATTACAGAGTCGATCTTACAAAAAATATTTCATTATATCCTCCTTGAAGAATAATATTTCATGTGTTAATTGGATATTGAAAAATGATGAAATGGGTTACATATTTTATAATAGTTTATATATTAAATGTGATATAATGAAGCTATTATGTAAAAATATTAAGGATTCTAGTAAGTTTCTCTCATAATAGTCAGATTTCTTTTTTTGTACTTGTAACTGAATGTTATGAGTCACACATGTAATTCCAGAACTCACAAAGCAGAGGCAGAATCAGGAGTTCAAGGCCAGCCTTGGCTAGTGGAAATATATTGTCTCAATATTTCCCTTATGATTTTTTTTCTCAGTAAATCACTTCAGCGTTTGGCATTGCTTCTTATGTCAGTTTTCTTTATCTTATGTTAAGTTATTAAATACATTTAATATCCAGGACAGACTAATCTTTGAATTTTAACACTTCTTTTAGAAAAAGTGTGCACAATGGATACTGAATACTTAATGCTATTTCTTTTTTCACATGACTGAATTTATTTACATAAAATTTTAAGTTATCATAAATTTTCAGTATTAAATCATATTAAGCTCTAGAGAAGTTGAACAATCTATTTTGAAAGTGAACATATACATCTAGGAAAATATAAAATACCGTGATTAAAATGTCTTTCTGAATGAATATTGAAAAGAACAGAGCACAGTTTTAGAGATTGGAAAAAAAACACAGTTTAAAACTTTACACTGTGAGAAATTACTGTCAATGGCTTAATTTCCTCAACGGTTAAGACAGGTGTAAAAATGTACTTACTTTCATAGGTATACCAAATATTAAATGAGCTAGTGCACATACTATGAGCTCATGAATAGAAAATTATTTGAATTTTTATTTTATTTTATTTTTTGTTTTTTAGAGTGTCCTCAATTTTATTTTTTAAATTAATTTATTTTTATTAATTACAGTTTATTCACTTTGTATGCCAGCTGTAGCCCAGCCTCATTCCCTCCCAATCCCACCCTCCCTTATCAACTCCCATAACCCTCTGAAAGTCCACTGATATGGGATGTCCTCCTCCCCTTCCATTTAACTCTAGCCTATCAGGTATCATCAGGACTGGCTGCATTGTCTTCTTCTGTGGCCTGGTAAGGCTGCTCCCCACTCAGGGGGAGGTGATCATAGAACCAGCCATTGAGTTAATTTCAGAGATAGTTGCTGTTCGCCTTACTAGGAAATCCCACTTGGCTACTGAGCTGCCATGGGCTATATCTGTGCAAGAGTTCTAGGTTATTTCCATGCATGGTCCTTGGTTGGTGTATCAGACTTAGAAAAGACCCCTGTGCCCAGGCTTTTTTGTTTTTGTTGCTCTCCTTGTGGAGCTCCTGTCCCCTCTAGGTCTTTCTATCTCCCCTTCTTTTATAAGATTTCCTGCACTCAGCCCAAAGTTTGGCTGTGAGTCTCAGCATCTGCTTTGATACCCTGCCTTGTAAAGTCTTTCAGAGGCCCTCTGTGGTAGGCTCCTGTCCTATTGCCTGTTTTCTCTCTCTTCCTATGTCCACCCCTTTTGCCTTTCTGAGTGAGGATTTGTCATTTTACCCAGGGTCATCCTTCTTGCTTATCTTCTTTAGATGTACAGATTTTAGTAGGTTTATCCTATATTATATATCTAATATCCTCTTATAATTGAGTATATACTATGTGTGTCTTTCTGCTTCTGGGATCTCTAACTCAGGATGATCTTTTCTAGTTCCCAACATTTGCCTGCAAATTTCATGATGTCCTTGTTTTTAATTGTATAAATGTACCACAACTTCTGTATCCATACCTCTGTTGAGGGACATCTAGGTTGTTTCCAGGTTCTGGCTCTTACAAATAAAGATGCTACGAAAATGGTTGAGCAAAATGTCCTTGTTGTATACTTGAACATATTTTGGATATATGCCTAGGAGTGGTATAGCTGGATCTTGAGGTAGAACTATTCCTAATAGTCTGAGAAAGTGCCAGATTGATTTCCAAAGTGGTGTACCAGTTTACATTCCCATAAGCAATGGAGGAGGGTTCCCCTTTCTCCACATCCTCTCCAGCATATACTGTCATTTGAGCTTTTGATCTTGGCCATTCTGATAGATGTAAGGTGAAATCTCAGGGTCATTTTGATTTGCATTTCCCTGATGACTAAGGCTGTTGAGCATTTCCTTAGGTGTTTCCATGCCATTTTATATTCTTCTACAGTGAATTCTCTGTTTAGCTCTGTACCACATTTTTTTAATTGGATTACTTGATTTGTTGCTGTTTAACTTGTTGAGTTCTTTATATATCCTGGATATCAGCCCTTCTTTCAGATATAGGGTTGATAAAGATCCTTTCCCAGTCTGTAGGCTTTCATTTTGTTCTAATGACAGTGTCCTTTGCTTTAGAGAAGCTTTTCAGTTTCATGAGGTGTCATCTATTGATTGTTATTGTCCTGTTCTGCCAAAGTTATTACTTTTCTAAGTATACTTCTATGTTTTTCTGTCATTCCCTAATGAAAATCTTTACTTATATCAACTTTGCCATCCATTCTTCTCTATTTAATCCATATGTCTGCAGGGTGCTCAGAATGAGGAACATCACATCCAAAATATCTTCTGATTTTATGAGACTTGCAAACTCATGGAAATGAGACATTAAACAGTATATCTGATATTTTTGTTTGTTGTTTCTTTTGTTTTTTGTTTGTTTGTTTGCTGTTAAGGTGGTTTGCACTGGAAGTACAGCATGCCGTGAGAATTCAGCTGCAGAGTTAGAGTGTTAGATCCTGTTTAAAGTCAGGGAGTGGGGGGATTTCTCAAGGGAAGTAGGAAGGTCAGCTCAGGGAGCATGCTTTATAGACAATGTTATCAGAAAGGCACACCACAAAGCTTGTACCTGGGCAGGAGTGTGGTGGAGCAGAATGAAGGGGAGAAGGCAGCAGCATTTGGATTTGGCTGTATGTACATCATATCTGAAATGGTCATCTGACAGAGCATGCTGGCTAGTTTTTGTCAGACCCTCAAATGAAGAATTGTCTTACTCAGATTGGCTTGTGAGCATGTGTGTGGTAGCATTTGCTTGATTGCTGATTGATGTGGGAAGGCCCAGCCCAAAGAGAAAAGTACCTCCTCTAAGCCTCTGGTCCTGGGTTTCATGAAGATCCAGTAAGCAGCCTTGCCTCCTGGTTCTTGCCTATGATGCCGCTTGAATTCCTGTCCAGATTCTCTTCAACACTCTAAGATGAAACTGATCCTTTTACGCCCCAAGTTGATTTTGGTCAGTGTTTCATTACAGCAACAGTAAGCATATCAGGGTGCCAAGGAAGCAAGTATAGAGAATGTCTTAGTATGCATTGATGAGCTGATGTTGAATTTTAGGATGTCATAAAAAGTACTTGCCCTAACCAGTCGCCAGACACTCTATTTGAGAATAGAGCTGACAAATACTAAAAGCAAGGTGTCATAGTTTAACGTTAGGGATATACACTCAATCATCTCTGTGACTCATGGTTGGAAGAGAGTCCTTTGCTCCAGAAGCTTGCTGAGTATTCACCCTTTCCCTAACTTCCTGTTTTAGTATCATCTACCTTTTAGCTTGGAGGAATCTGTGCACAATGAAGAAGTTGATGTAACAGTAGTATGCTAAAGTTTAGCCAGAACAGCGGGAAATTAGTAATGTGGAAAGAATTGAGAGGTCTGTAATGCTGTCACTCATTTACACAGGACAGACTTCATCTCTCCTTTATCAAGATTAAGGCTGTTATTAAATCTTAGGGCAGGCTTTTGGTGGGCGGTTATATAATTAATTTTAAAATCGTTTTGAGCAAATAACTTAATGCTAATGAGAAGTGATGTATGTTCTTGAAAAATAAAGCTACTGTAGGGGGTCATTGAGCAAAATAAAAATAATTATGGTTTAAGAAAACTATCCTTGTGGAGTAAAATTATTTACTGGAGGAAGTGTACTGTTATAAATATGGCTCAAGTCTTAATTCACTTTTGAGTATGTATTTACTGAGTGACTTATGTGAGAGATTTGAACTCTACTGTGATAAAGATCAAAAAGGAAAAAGAAAAAAAAAAAGTGCAGCGTTTCTTGAGAACTTTAACCCAGGGAGCTCAGACAGGCTAGATAAGGCAAGGTTTTTCTGATTCACCGCTAAAGACTGCCCAGAAACTGGTGAGGCAGCTGGAAAACACTGACACAAAACACTTTAGCTTAAGGGCAAGGGAAGAAAGGGTTTGTTGAGTATCCCAGGAGAGCAAGCTGGAACAGAGGTTTGGGAAAATAGGTATAAAATCTGGCCTAGGAAGTAGGCAGAAGTGCAAAGGGGACAGCAAGGAACACCGTGGGAGGCCAAATGGCAGGAGAGTTGAAGCCTCCCCCTGCCACTGCTCAGCTGGATCAGCCTTCCTGGGGCCCCTTCATGGACTTCCCTAGTTTTGGCTCATGTACATGTATGTTACAGTGTTCCAATCCTATGTAACTGTTTAATTTGTTTTTGTTGTTGTTGTTGTTGAAAGTTAAATGCCATTGTCTGGAGTTGTGTTCTACAGCTATACACACACACACATCCATATATATATATATATATATATATATATATATATATATATATAT
>NW_026596117.1:5835524-5956222 GCF_907164565.1 Psammomys obesus | reverse complement strand
TTATATATATATATTTATATATATATTTATATGTCTCTTTTATATGCTGCATAAAAGTTGTAGAGTCAGATGTTGGAGCTACATTCAATTTAGAGTGTTTAAAAGACAAAGGCCATTTGCTCTAAATGATTTATTTATAAAATATATTATCGAGGACAGTAAAAGGGGCTCTTATTTAAGTGATACCTAAAACGAGAATACTTCACTTGTCTCTCAGTACCACAGTGGTTGGAAACTGAGTGACAGATGTAAACAGGTTGGCTATATTATTTTAGAAATTCTAAGATAGTTTAAGTTTCCTGCTTGTTATTAATAATTTAAAGTCTTTCTTTTCTCCTTGTATTCCGTCCTTAGATTCTTCGTTACTTTTCATCTTTTATAATAACTAAATATTCTTTTCTATGTCTTTTATAGAGAGAATTTTTTAGCTTTAGGTAGGGTCTCACATGTAGTTGAGACTAGATTTGAAATGTCAGTCCTCCTCATTCAGCCTTCTACATTGAGATAGCAAATGCCTAATAGGAAGCTTAACTCTCATATAGCTTTTAGATTATTTCTTTCATGTTATACCTTTATGAAAATGTAAATTCATTAATCACTGTGACTGGTATTGTTTTTCATAACCTAAATGACCTGTGTACGTAAATGTGATTTTGCCTAGTTTTAAAAGATGAAGGTGTGATATGTTATATAAACATCATATAAGATATGGTTTCAATGACTTAAAATTAATAGTAGATATTCCTAAAAGTGGTGATGTCATAATTTTCTATTTTGAAAAAAAAAAAATGAGCTGTAGAATGAAATAAGCCCAAACCACAGGACTGCCATGTGACCACTGTACAGCTTTGGATAAGTCCCCAAGACTCAGTTTATTACTTCATCCTAGGGAAGAGTATGTCTATTTAATAGAAGCTTAAGAGTTAATTTAGTTCATGTAATATAATTTCATCTAAAGTATTTTATTATTATATTAAAAGTCAGATGAAAAAGTAAGTTTCGCTATGTTTACATTATGCACAAGGGAGCAAAACAGTGGTTCAAGTTTCCTTCCACCCCTTGTCTCTTGCTTCGAGTCTTTGTGCAAAATCGACCTTGCATTTTATAGCTGGTGCTTTCAGTCTCCATGGCCTTTCTTTCCTTCTCTCATGTTACTTCACGTACATCATACTATCATTTTTATCTCAGCCCTATTCTGAAAGGGATGATTATCTAGCAATTTGTGAGATACAAATGGAAGCCCGAGTCTTTACAGGCACTGTCAAATAGGAATCCTAGAAATGCTTTTATTACTTATTTTGATTTTGAATACCTACATCCTGTAGGCATGTATACGTAATATGTATGAACCATGAAAACAGTTTTGTGATTAGGCTTTCAAAGCTTTCAGAGCAGAGATAGTCTTCCTTCAGCCCTAAGACATAGCTGCCTCTAAATTTTATTTTAAGGAGCTAGAAAAAAAAAAGCATCATCATAGTAAAGAAATATATGATGGAAGATGAAGATGAGTTCAGACACCTTCATCCCAATGAATGCCTTTCCTTGAATGAAACAGTTTTACAAATATGTGAAAGACTATAGGAGTTAGTATGTGTGAACTCTCATATGTGTCAACTCAGAGTTAATACCCTATGCAATAGGTGTGTGAAAACTTGTCTTTCAAAAAGAGAGTTATGATATGATGTCAATATTTTTGTTCCCTCACACAACTGCTGTTTCTTTTTTTCAATTAATTTATAATTCATTACTTCTTCACTTTGTATCTCAGCTGTAGCCGTCTCCTTTGTCTCCTTCCAGTCCCACGCACCGTCTCTCTTCTCCTTGTATGCTCTTTCGCTAGTCCCCTGAGAGGGGAGGACCTTCTCCTCTTCTTTCTGTCCCTAGCCTATCAGGTCTCATCAGGACTGGCTGTATTGTCTTCTTCTGTGGCATGGCAAGGCTGCACTCCCCAGGAGGAGGTGATCAAAGACCTGGACACTGAGTTCATGTCAGAGACAACCCCTGCTTCCCTTACTAGGGAAAACCACTTGGAGAACAAGCTGCTTCTGGGCTACATTTGAGCAGGGGGTTCTAGGTTATCTCCATGCATGGTCCTTGGTTGGAGTATCAGTCTTTGCAAGGACCCCTGAGCCCAGAATTTTTGGCTTTGTTAGTCTCCTCCATTTCTAGAGGGAATGTAAACTTGTACAACCACTTTAGAAATCAATCTGGTGCTTTCTCAGAAAATTAGAAATAGTGCTACCTCAAGATGCAGCTATACCACTCCTAGGCATATATCCAAAACATGCTCAACTATACAACAAGGACATCTGCTCAACCATGTTCATAGCAGCTTCATTTGTAATAGCCAGAATCTGGAAACAACCCTGATGTCCCTCAACTGAGGAATGGATACAGAAATTGTGGTAATTGAAAACAAGGAAATGATGAGATTTGCAGGCAAATGGTGGGAACTAGAAAAGATCATCTTGAGTGAGGTATCCCAGAAGCAGAAAGACACACATGTATATCCTCACTCTGCAGGAGAATACAGAGAGGTCCTACTACAGAGGACCTCTGAAACACTACTGATCAGGGTATTGAAGCAGATGCTGAGACTCATAGCCAAACTTTAGATAGAGTGCAGGGAATCTTTTTTTAAAATTTTTATTAATTATACTTTATTAATTTCATATCCCAGCTGTAGCCCTCTCCCTCATTCCCTCCCAACCCCACCCTCCCTCTCTCACCTCCTCCCATGCCCCTCTCCCAGTCCACTGATAGGAGAGGTCCTCCTCCCCTTCCATCTGAACCTAGCCTATCAGGTCTCATCAGGGCTGGCTGCATGTCTGCAGACTCTGTGGCCTGGCCAGGCTGCTCCTCCTCAGGGGGATCTTATGGAAGAATAGGGGGAGACAGAGAACTGCTGTTTCAATAGGAGACTTTCTCTGTTCTCTACTTGTAACATGTAAAAGGGATACAAATTTTAACCTCTTCTGACAATTGAGAATACTGGTTTATAGAAGAGGAAAAGCTTTCAAGTTCTTGTTCTAGAGGACTAAGTAATTGATTTTATTTATAATCCCAACTGCGCTAAAAATGAGTTAGTGATTTTTCATTTTAGTCTCCTTTTAGAATTGCTATGTATACAACTAAATTGTTGAATAATTAAATTTATGTTTATATGAATTGTGTATAAAAAGGACTATTATATAGAGTGACATATTTAAACACACTTTAAATTTTTATTCTGAATATTTTGGGGGAATTGTTATAGCAAACCAGATGTTGCCAAATTCTTATTTAATCAGAGATAAAGAATATCTGTAATATAATTTTGTCTTGCTGTCAGCTAAATAAATGATGCCATTTCAATCAGCATGCTCCAGGAGAAAGAAGGAGGGTGAATAATAACATTTTTCTAGTTGCGTTTGCTGAGAATAAATATTAATCTTTTCTGTGGTAAAGGCCATGCTGTGTCTTCTGCACCAGGGCCAGAAACTCAGGACGCCTTTACAGTTATTACCTTTAATGAATTTCACTCATTGTTTGCTTCTGGAGACACTGTATTAGAGTTCGCTTTTCATTCACGTTGTGCACTTCTAATGACACATACCCATCTTGTCTGGAGGCTTCTTTTTGGGAAACTCTTGTGACGTTTATCTCTAAACATTATCTTTAGGACCTGGTAAAGGTATGTTCTGAGCCCCAAACATTAACCCTATTCCTAAATTCCTTAAAAACACTGTGGTGCACAGAAAAAAAAGCTTAAATGGCCATATAACATTTATTCTGTTTCCCCCTGTTCGTTTCTGTAGCATTGGTTACATCAAAGTGCTCTTGTGTCTGTGCTGACAATCTCAGAAATCTTGCCTCAAGTAAAACATTAAAGCGATACAAAATCCAGAAGAACTAGACCAAACAATAGAAGACATAAGGCCGCAGAAGTTAATTTCAGGCTCTGTTGGCAGTGCCAGTGAGAAGCATGACAGGAACCAGGAAGGGACACAGGGCACATACAGCGATGGACTCAGTGAAGAACAAATACAATATACCGGTCAGTTTACTGCTCAGGAAAATACAACTCAGACCACAAAATGAATAGTCACAGCCCTGGAGAACAGCAACCATAGTACGTTGTCATATCAGAGTTTGAATTCCAATGCAAAATATCTAATGGTCGTCCACTGTTCTTGCATTCAGGAGTTGTGATCAGGGGTTCAAGACTTGATTTTTCTACAGCATTTGGAACATATGTGGACAGTGTTAAACTAGGTTAAACTATAGGGGACCATTCTCAGACATAATAATTACACGATTTGACTCATCATCGTATATTATGTGGCTGTTTGCTTAAAACAGTTATCAAATGAATAAGAAAGTGAACCATGGAGGCAGAACTCTGCTTGAACTGGGGTAATTCTTTGGGATGAGGCTTAGGGTTTTAACTGAAGTTATTGTTCTTCCCTCTGTTTTACTCGTATCTGATTTCTAACGTGCGATGTGAAAGGGTCATTCTTGAAGAGCAGTTGAAAGCACTTCACAAAACTGTCTTTGGAGGGACAGACATTGGAATGCAAAGGAGGAGGGAGAAAGAAACGTAAGGCTTTATTTCACATTCCTTTTATTACAACATTTGGGGGAAGAACAGAAAGTACGTGTCATGTAATCGTCAGTTTCGGATGCAGCCTGCAGTATGTGCAGGGGGAGGGAGGGATGAAGTGGGTGCCTCGTTGGCCTTCTTGCCTCAGTGGCTTGATAAATGAGAAAGAAAAACAGTGCTCCGCACCTCTGCAGCACAGAGGTTTTCAACGTGGGTGTAGAACCAGATCGGTGAGTGGCAGTGCTGGTCAAATGCCTCCCCTTGTACTTGAGATTTATTTCGTGTGTCAACATCGTGGGTGTGTGGCCCACGCACTATGGGGTAACAACCTTATTTGATGTTTCCCCTATGGTGCCCAGGGTGGTGTCTGAGTGTTTGCCACTTGGTGAATGGGCGTTTTCAACTCCCTTGTCATTCTTACATTGGCGAGTTTCTGTCTGCCTCAGTAGACCTGGGGATCAGAGTGTCTGAGAGCAGAGTTCTAATGTATCCCAGGCTTAAAGGGACATGGTTGCTTTGTGGCGTTACCAAGTATAAACCTCATAGGTGTGAGCTTACAAAGAACTAGGGTAAGTGTCTTTATGTTTATTGGTCTCTCATCTGAAATCTTGGTGCCTTGTCTGAGCTACTATGTTTTGTTTTTAATAATCTCTAAATTGGTATTTTAGAACTTACTTTGAAATACATTTAAATTTTTGACCTTTGTTATTTTTCCCAAAGTATTTTTGTGTGTATATTAGTGGTGACTGAGAATCAGATTTGGAAGTATTTTCTACCTAATGACCAGCTTTCTCACTACTTGCTCATATTACTCTGGGGCTTTAAAGCATTTATTTTGCATTTCTATAATTTGTTAAATGTGCTTTATAGCTGGAGTACTTTAAGTACCTTATTTTGGATCTTATCATCTTTTGAAATAAACCATGTGCCATAGGAAATAGGAACAGTCCTTTAAATCTTCCAGACTTACTGCAGTTTTGATATATTAATGACTTTAAAGCATGGAATTATTTTGCTCAAAAAAACAAAAAACAAATTTCAGATTTTATTTTATTTGAAGGAAAACCAGCATGAATTGGGTATATTAGATTTTTTATGGAAAATATGTTTTGTTATATTTAATTTAAAAATATTGTACAGATTCACTGGGTAAAGTGTAGTAAATAAAGAGAGGCACAGTATGTGTTGACCAAATCAGAATAAATAACATTTCCGTCTCCCTAAACATTCATCATTTCTTATGGTGGGAACCTTCTAACTTCTCCCTTTATATAGCATAAATAACCTCCTGTGAACTCTAGCTACTTTGTAGCACTACAAAACAGAATTTACTCTTTCTACAAAACTCTAATTTGATATTCGTTATCTGAGTTTACTTTATTTGTGACTCCCACCACCATCAAGAATGGTCAGCATTTTCTCTTTACTCCTATGACGTTAACCTTTTTGGCTTCCACAAATGAGTAAGGTTGTGCAGGGTTTGTCATTCTCTGCTTAGCTTGTTTCACTTGACATACATACTGCACTTTCAAGCACCCCGATGCCAAGAAAAGGTTTCATTCGTAGTTTTTAATGGCAATATTCCACTGTATGTTTTAATCACATTTATTCATTGGCTTTTGAATAGATAACATGATTGCCTTTGTATCTTGACTAATATAAGCAATATAAAATAAACAGAAAAAGACAAGTATCTCTTTTGAATGCTCATTATAGTTTTTGGATTTATATCCTATAGTGGCATAAGTGGACCATTATATCTCTGTTTTATTTTTTGAGAGTCTTCTGCAGTGGCTGTAGTAATTTATATTTTCACCATGTATAAAAGTTGCCTTTTGTATCTTTGCCAGCCTTTGTCATATTTTGTCTTTTGATTATGACTCTCCTAGCTGGAGTGATAGAATATCTCACTGTGGCTTTGGTTAGCTTTCTTATAAAAAGCAATATTGTAGCTGTTTTCATTTTTAGTGCTATTTGTGTGGCCTCTTTTGAGAAATGTCAATTTGGATCATTTCATAGGACTATTTGGTTTGAGTTCCTCAAATATTCTAGGTATTTTTTTTATGTCTTCTCAAATATATTCTCCCCTTTTTCAAATTGCCTTTGCACAGTTGATTGTTTTCCTGGCTGTGAAGAAACTTCTGAGCTTGACATACCCTGTTTTTCTACTTTTGCTTTTACTGGTGGTATTTTGAGGGCCTTATTTAATACACATCTTTGCCTTCGCCAATGTGTTGAGGTTCTTTTTCTTATATTTTTCCTAGTAGTTTTTATAGTTTTGGGTTTTTGATGCATTTTTTAGTTGATTGCGTGCATGTGTGTGTGTGTGTGTGTGTGTGTGTGTGTGTATCTGCTGTGGGATTCAGAAGTCTGATTTTATTTTTTTTCTCCTTAATAAGATCAAAATTTCCTACTAGTAATCAAAATGACTCTTAAACAGATTTTTTTTAACACATTGGACAAAGATCATTTAGAGGTAGATGCATAGACTCATTTCTGTCCCAGGGGTCTGAGTATAGATTTTTATGCTATTGTGTTCTTTGGTCACTATGGCCTTGTTCTGCTTTAGCATTAGGTGTTGTGATATCTCTAACCTTGTTCATTCTTCTTATGGTTGCTGAGCTGCTTAGAATTTGTTGTGGTTTCAGATGGATTTTTAGCACAACATTTTCTTTGAAGAATGTCATTGGTGTTTTGCTGGGAATTGCTTTGTGCAGTATAGATATTGTACTTTATTAATCTTCCCAATATATTGTAATCAAATTTGTTTCTTCCATTGGTATTTGCGAGTGCTGTGTTATTTTCACAACAGAGATCATTCATGTCTTTAACATATTCCTAGAGATTTATTTTTACAAATATTCTTGGTAGATAATGTGAATAAAATTGCTTTCTTGATTTCTTTTGAGCATTTGATATTGGTATGTAAAATTGCTGATTTTGTTTCTACACGTGTGTTCTGCCACATCACTGAGTCTTTTGATAAGCTCTAACGCTTTTGTTTGCTGATGCTTTTAGGATTTTCTGTGCAAGAAATGCTTTTATCTGCAAAAAGATACCCTGATTTCTCCCTTTACTATTTGAACACCCCTTTTTTATTCTTCTTATTAATTACTATTATTATTCCTAATGTTATGATGAATAGTAGTGTAAAATTTTGTTTTCGTAAGAGCGGAAAAGTCCACCTATAGGGCAAGGTCTTTAATCTAAAATGCATGTGTAAAGGCAGGCATCAGGAGTCCCATTGAGGTACAGAGAGAATTTCATTGTTATTTGCTTCAATATCTTCTCTTCTCACATCTTCTACCGACTTGTTCCAGGCCCATATATGTTCTATTCTTCCCTAGGCTCCTGACATTCTGGGATCCTTGGCAGGACCTGTGGGTGGAAAATGGTGGCCTCCAGTTGTGTGCAGTTACTCTTCCAGTACCTTCTCTGTCTGATTAGTGACACGTTTTGCTCTTGTTTCTTTTGCAAGATTGATGGACGCCAGAAACAGCCTGCATGAGAAAAGGGTGGGGGAGTTCCTTGTTTATTAAACTTCTCCTCCGGAAGGTGACTACCACCCATTACTGCTTGCAAGAAGTCTCAAATACTGTGGCCAAGAGGAAGGCAAAACCCTGTTCTTCAACTCTCCTGAAACACTCATCTTCAGAATATGATTTTTAGTTCATCCGTTATAAAAAAGGATAGTTAAAAACATCACATCACTTTATGTTAATGTTCTCCATAGAATTGGAACTTGCAGTCTGTGCTTTCAGAGTAGGTACCTGTGTAGTGACACAGCAATTTGTGTTGCCAGCACTGGAACAATACGCTCTGTTAGTATTATAGTCTTTCTTATGACCCTTTTTGGATGGCCCAGTGGTATCTTTGATCATCGGCACAATGTTCTTCAAGAGTATCTGGCTGCCTATTATCTAAGGGCCACTTAAAATAAAAAATTAAAGAAAAATGTTCAGTTGATGTCATTACAATGTAAATATCTGCTATTCCTATTAGTCTATGTCCCATCTCTGTTCTGATATGGTCACCGCCCTTTCTCCCCTTATCTTTGTCTAACTCAGTGCTGCAGACACAGTATTGCATATCTATTGATAAATCTGGTTCACTCTGATAGGTAAATACAAATCAACCTAAATCCATAGTATTGATAGATGTATCTGTGCAGGTGATTGTATCACCTTGTTGCTCTCTTTAGCAAAAATAGCTTAGTGTGTTCTGTCATTTCTTGAGATGGTACATCTCCCTCTATTTTCTCCTAGTCATTTAGTGATATGAAGTGATCTTAACCATCCTTCCCTCGTGCCTGCCTGCTCAGCATCCTCTGCAACCATCTCACCTTCATCATTACACTTCTCAGTAGCACAACCACAATGACCAAGGTCATTGAATTCTGTTCCATGACTGTTTTCTCTCCTGGGTCACAGAAGAAAGAAAAGACCACAAATGTTTCCAGAGAAACATTTCCTTTACCTCTCTCTGTCTTCCCTCTCAGGTTCTGATTTTCTGTAACAGTTCTCCCTATATTTAAACTCTGTCTTTTCAAGAATTCCCATCTATAACTTATGATAACTCATCCTGAGTTACATGGGAGGCCCTGTGTCAACATGAGTTTTGTTCTCCATTGTTCCTTTTCAGTTCAAGTTTTAGCAGAAGTATTAAAATATCTGAATTCAGTCTTGCTTGCTTTCCATTAGACATAGGCTCAATCCTCCCCTCAGAGCTTTATGAAGGGTTCTTAGAATCAGTAATGTAACTGGCAGAAACAATTGGTGATTTCTTAAAAGAAGATATTGCAGCTTTGTTTCAGCTTTAAATACCTAATGACTCAGGTTACTAACACTAAATTAATCATGTGATTATCATGTGTAGAGGCTAGAATGTAAATTTTAATTAACATATTTAAATAATATATTTAAAGTAATATTTAAATAACATTTATATTATTTTCTCTCTTCCCTCCAATCTCTCTCCTACCTCCATCTAAACTCATGCCCTTTTTTTCTTTAATTGTTGCACACATATTAATGAAACTTGCTGAGACCTTTTAGTGTTGCATGTCTGTCTATGTTTTTAGGGTTGACTGCTTGGTATTGGACAACCTGGTAACAGCCTTATTCTTTGGGAAGACTAATTCTCCCTTTCCCAGCAGTTGTGAGTTGCCTGCAGCTCTTCATCCAGGACTGGGGCCGTGTGAACTCTCCCACATCCATGATTTTTCATTAAAATTCTATGTTGAGATGTCCCTTTACTTTCCATGATGTCATAAATGTCTTTTTTTTCTGTAAGTATGACTATTTCCTTGATTTCTGGTTGACATGTAAGTACCCAACACACTATGGGTAGATTACACCCTGGGGATTTGGGTTTGACATGTCAGAGAGATAGCTTATTGAGCCAGTAAATACTGTTCCTCCATGGCCTCTGCTTTATTTCCTGCATCCAGGTTCCTGCTTGAATTCCTAACTCTGCTTCACTTGAAGGTGGAATCCATCCAGTAAGCTGTAATAAACCCTTTCTTCTCCAAGTTGCTTGCAGTCATGGTTTTATCATAGCAACAGAGAAGCCAACTGTAATAGTCATAAATAAAACTGAGGTTCCAATGTGAAGTGTCTAGTGAGGTTAGTCCATTTTATGACCTTGTTAAGGGTTTCAGATGAAACTCAAAGAGTTTCAACTAAGGTGAATAAGCTCAAAATTCTACAATAGAAATGGTACTTTGTTTATTTGACAGTATAAAACATGACTTTTCTTTATACTCCAAGTGCCCAGCAATCACTCAAGGAAGATCTGGAGGGAATGTTACATGACGCTAGAATCTTACTTCCTTTGGAGATGGCTGGATGGTAGTAGGCAGAAAAAAAAAACAAATGTAAAGTGGCTACTATAAGGTTTCTTTGCTACTGTCACCTCGAGAATAAACTAAAATTAATGGCAGTTATTATCTTCTCAAGTTAGGATATTTGAGTTTTCATGAAGGAGAAATAGAAAAATGGAAATGTGTAACCTTATAGGGTGTCTCAGCTCTCCAGAGTCAAGTGTTTTAATAATTTGTGATTTTTATATGTTATTTGTCTAAAGAATCACAAAATCATTTTTCTTTAAGACGTATTGCCTGAAGTTACATTAGTATTTAGCACATAACGGGCATTTCATAAGTGCATATTGTGAAAAATAAAGGGACAATGCTTTGTCTTGGCCTTGGTTGCTGGCAACGAGGGAGGCATCCTTTTTATTCCCAGAAATTCCTTTTATCAGAAAGTGTTTCATATCTCTTGGAACTGTAATCATAAAATGGAAAAGAATGATCCTTTTAGAACTTCTTTTCTCAACTGAATTGAGCTCTA
The DNA here is from genome assembly GCF_907164565.1 of Psammomys obesus. NCBI lineage: Eukaryota > Metazoa > Chordata > Mammalia > Rodentia > Muridae > Psammomys > Psammomys obesus. The sequence continues at coordinate 5,945,290 of NW_026596117.1, read as the reverse complement.
GAGTTTTATAACTAATGAAATACAATGTTTTTCTTCCCACATTCCAATGAAGCATTTAGCTATTCATTTCTTGTTCATGGACCCATCTACACAGAAATTTTTTTTTTTCTCAGCAATTAAAGTTTAGTAACTCTTAGCTGTTAAGCAGTCAGTAGCCTCTGTGAAATGCTGCTATGGTGAAGCTTTGGCTGTTTGATATGTGTGTTATTTGATGTGCTGTTACATCTAGGCTATGCAGCCAGTCATTATAAAATTTTATGTTTCTGTAGCTAGGGACTGTTTAAACGTTTTTTTTTTAATTTTTTTTTTTATTTTAAGTCAGCTATTAGCCTAGAGAAAAGTTGTAAAAACAGTACAAAGAGTTCCCACATACCCTTTAATCTTTTGCTCTGGATGTTACTATTTCAGTAACCATAGTCAGTTATTAAAATCTGAACATTAGCATCAGTACAGTACCATTAGGTGGATTCCAGTTCCTGTTCAAATGTCACCAGCTTTCCCCTACTAATGTAGTAGGAATGTTGCTAAGATGTAGACTGGGGTAACTTATACTTAAAGTTATTTGAGACTGATCATTTTGCTGCTATTTACCTTTAAAAGTGTCCATGATAGAATTTTGACAAGTTCCTTAATATACCTGATGATAGCACAATCCTCTTTCTTTATTTTCCTTCCCTTCCCCCCTTTTTTCATGTTCTGAATTTTCTTTTAATTGGCAGCATGTGCAAAAAGGAATATCATTAATATTTTAGGAAATCATTAAATGATGTTAACATTTTGTATATAGGCTCATTTCAGTGACCTTTTCTGTATCGTGAACAGTTCTGCAGTTATAAGAGATTCTGTGGTTGCAGAATCAAGGGGAATATTCTAGTTTGATGCTCTGATATTTAATCTTATGGAAATGACACAACTCATTCATTAGCATTTATAACTATTATTTACATAGTGAAGGGTAGGAAGGAAGTATGGCAGGCCAGTATTCCAGGTCAAAATAGGACTGAGAGGACCGTTAAGAGCCTCATACCCTGCAGGACAGAAATATGCATTATTCACAAAAGACCTCCCTTGCTTTTTAACATATCCAGCCCATTATGTTACAGTGTTTGCATTTCTGTTTGATCTTGTGCTGGAGGGACATACATTAAGTCCCTCCTATTGTCTACTTTGTGAGGGCAGGTTCGTTTCTTATGAATCTTCATAGGCTTCAGCGAAGCATGCTGTGTGGCATGGTTAGGAATCCAGTTAATGCCTCTTTAGGAAACAGTGCAACATGAAGAAAAAGCAAAGGTCAAAAAGGTAAGCCTGCGATCCGATGGCCTGTCTGTTAGGCCCTCAGCACCAGGAGATCACCAATGTGATCTCCTTTACTGCCATCCCAGCCACCACCTGTTTGTAAAACTAAAATTAGGATTACAGGTTTCTTGGTTTACTTATATGCCCACCTAATCCTTGTTTATCTGTTTATGAATAATGAATGTTTATATAAAATGTCCTCTGCCAAATGAGATACATGCAGAGATGATTTCTGAAATAAATCTTTAAAATAGTTATGTGTTAGTACATGAAAATAATTACTCCAGTAGCCTTATCTAGACATTATTAGTTTTACAATATGATTTTGAGAGAATGGTCATTTTCAGTTAGCAAGGATTGTATTAGATTTGAATTTTAATGTTTTCTACTTCTTGATCTTCAGATCAACACTGGAAAACTTGCCTCTTTTATTTAATTCTTTTCAACCCAATGCATGGTCAGTTAAATTCAGCACAAATATCAAAGGAAACCAAGCTAACATTAAGTGATTCTATGGATCAAAAATGTCGACTGTGTTTCATTTTAAAAATGTATTTCATCGTCTGATCTTTAAGTGTTTCTGCCCAGAAGGGCTTAGAAATAGTTAGAAGTCAGAGTGGGCAGAATCTGGGTTGACTCAACCAATCATTAACCCTGTAAAATCAGCTTGTTCCTGAGCCTCTGAAAAATCGTGAGTTATGACAAGGCTAAAATAACAAGGCACAGTAAGAATATTGAGTAGCTTTTGAAACAAATACATTTGGCTCATAATAAGGAGTTGTAGAAACCAGTTATTGTAATTCTTTTCAGATACCATTGTCTTCAGATTATGCATTGCTGTATACCACAAAATAATATTTTGAGAACTTATTAAGGATATATTAATTAGATATCATTATCGAGAGCTTGAAGTTACATTATTAAAAATGCCATTTAATTTTTATTATTTATGTTGAGATTATAATTTAATTATAACATTTCTTTTTTTTTTTTTCCTTTCCTCCTTCCAAGTACTCTCATATATTCATCCCCACTGTTTTTCAAATTCATGGCCTTTTTTCTTCGTCAGTTGTTAGCATAAGGAAATACGTATTTGTATATAAGTATATAGTCCAAAATATAACCATTTCAGTCTGTATAATGCTACTTGTACATGTATTGTCAGGACTGACTGGTTTGCACAAATAACCAATGGGTGCACTCTTCCCCGGGGAAGGCGGCCTCTCCTGCTCCCAGTTTTACTTAATTGCCTATAATTCTTTATATCCTGTTTGGCAAACTCATTGCTGTCCTTGTTTAACTCACATTGGACAGTCATGTTGGTGAAGGTTTATGGGTATAGCTTCTGATGTTCCTGGGAGGCACAGTCTCCCAGCAAGGTCCCTGACCTTCTGGCTCTTAAAATCCTTCTGCCCCATCTTCATCAGTGTTTTCTGAGCCTTCGGTGAGGGCATATTTTGTGGATGTATCCATTGGGACTGAGCTCCACAATTCAACAATTTGATTTGTTATTCTTTTCTGTAGTGGTCTCAGTTGCAAAGAGGAATTCTATTGATGGGAGTGTGTGCATGAAAACTACTCTCATCAATTAATTTAGATTTATTTATTGGTTTTGCTTAAAGGCGAGATATTTTTGTTTATTTGCTTATGGATAAATTTAGAGTCTATCATGCCATATAAATGCTTTATCAAATTATAGACAGTACAAGGCCCTGGGTTCAAAGTCTAGCATTGAAAAAAAGTAGTATAGGAAATACAAAATTCAGTAGCAGAATTATTTAAGACTTAGCATGAGTGAGGTCTGTATTTGATCCCAGCATCACAAAGCAATAACAACAACAATTTAAGCCAATAGATAGATAATGAAGTACTCATGCCAATGATGGGAGAATGTGAAGAAATGAGGTTAGGAGCAGCAGGGATGAGAAAGCTACCAAGTAACAGTCATGCTAATAAATACACCTTTTGTTTCCATGGTGGTAAAAATACTGTTATGGGGGCATTTTTATTTTATTAGACTTTAGAATAAAAATACTGTTAAATTCTTCACAGTCAAAATTTAAATGAGATAGTGCCTGTCAATATGCCTAAGAAAGTTAACCACTTGGAACTTCAGTTATAAATTTATTTATTTATTTCATGTGAAAGGAAATCTAGAAATGGGTAGACCTCACTGGCAGAGTAAAACCACAGGCCACTTGTGCTTTCTGGCCCACTAGTCTTTCTGTGACCCTCTTTTATCACATTTTTTTCCTTGCTGGCATAAAAGGGAGGCTTCGTTTGCAAACTTTCACTTTGCAGGTGTTTAGATCAGCTGCATAAGGCAGGAAGCAGAGTAGTTGGACGTTGGTGAAATCAGTATTGGGAGAGGAAAGCGATCCCGGAAAACATTCCACTTTATCAGCATTTTTAAACATGGACACTTGTACATAGCACAGTGTCTGGGGGGAAAATAGTTTTTAAGGATGTCAAAGTTTTTTTTTTTTTTTTTTAATGTAGTCCACAAGTCATTACTAGAGCCAGACAATACGGTCCTTAACCCACCACATGACCTCTGTGCCTAGCAAATATTCTACCATTATCACTGTTGTGACTGTGCTGTATTTGCATTCCTGAACATCATCAAGGTCACCCTGAGTCTGAGGAAAGTGAAACAGTAACATGTAGAGCTACCAAACATTGCTAATATTCTAAAATTCTAATATTCTGTAGCAGCCCCCTCTGAGGCAGAGTGGCCATGCTTCTACATAGCCAGTAGGTGCCTGAGACTGTAGATAATACAGATTTCTAGCAATTTTGTATTTTCTTTTTAAATTTTTAAAAATTTCTTTATTACTTATTACAATTTATTCACTTTGTATACTGGTTGTAGCCCTTTCCCTCCCCTCTTCCCAGTCCTATCCTCCCTCCCTCTTATTCCCTTATACCCCTCCCCTAGTCCACTGATAGGGGAGGTCCTCCTCCCCTACTGTCAGACCCTATTCTCTCAGGTCACGTCAGGATTGGTTGTAGCCTGGCCAGGCTACATCCCCAGGAGTACCCTAGAGAAGATGCTTAATCCTCATTCAGAAGGGCAAACATGATAGACATCAGAAGTGGGAGAAGAAAGGAAACAGGACAGAAGCCTACCACAGAGGGTGGTAGGTGCTGAAGCAGATGCTGAGACTCAGACCCAAAATTTGGTCAGGGAAGCTTATAGAGAAAGGCAGAGGTAGAAAGACCTGGAGGGAACAGGAGCTCCACAAGGAGACCAACCGAGACAAAATTTTGGGTCCAGAGAGGCCTGCAGAAACCGATGGCTCCAACCAAGTTCCATGCATGGAGAAGACCTATAATCCCTGCCCAGATATAGCCCATCGGTAGATTAGTCTCCAAGTTGGTGCCCTAATAAGGGGAGCAAGGACTGTCTCTGACATGGATTCAGTGCCCAGTAATTTTGTATGTTCTGCTATGCACACTGTCCTAGGATAAACCTGAATATATATTTATGTTTAGCAGAATATGAGATTAACAGCTATAACTAATGTTATGATTGAATGGTTATATGAATAGGACCTTTTCTCTCACATATCTTACTGTGATGGATTCATCTGTTGCATGGATAGTGTGAGATAGTCCTGCAGTAGACTCTGCGAGATAAACTTTTCAAAGTAAACCATAGTTGGATGGGAACAGCTCTGTTTTTGAATCTGTAATGTGTGATCAATTTCATAAGCAGCTAAGAAAATGTACTTAGAGATCATGTCTAAAGTGTTTCTTCAGTTTTCAACTTGTTTGAAAAAAGTTGGCAAGTTGCTATTTCTTGCAACAACCTATGGCATAGGAGTTTCATAACAGTCTTTGTTTACAGAGCCATTCGGCAAAATTGTTATAGTTCGGTAGTTGCGAGTTTGTTTGCTGATAAGTAGAATAATGCCTTGAAACTTATCAGAGTTGGAGATCATTCCCTGAAGTTTAGAGAAGACAAACTCTCAGGGAGAATGATGATTAAAAATAAGCGATGTGGCCTTGGCCCAGTTAGACAGGTTTGGGTCCAGTGTTGGTACCCAGTCTAAACAGGTGTTTACTGTGTTAGATAAGTAAATAAGGTAAAAAAAAAAAAATCTTGTTTACCCAGTAGTAAAAATCGAGAGAAATAAAATCCCAACAATATTGCATCAGTATGCAGCCCAGACCAAGGCATGCCCAGTTACCAGCACATGGCAATAAAACTTAATCTATATGACCTTAGTGGGTAGACTTTCATGGCTGCTATTCTTCTAGTCTTGACTGGCAACTGGGTGGGGCAGAACAATGAAAATTGAAAGAGTTGCTCTATCACTGGTAAGAAGGTTTCATGAATGAAGCGACCAAGAACTGACTAGTGATTCACACAGGGAAATAATTTATGAATGCTGTGGGAGGTGAGGTGGTGGGACACAAAGCAAACAGGCTTCTAGGACTGGGCTGTCCTGCTGTTGGGTGCTGTTTTGTCTGCCTTGCTTCCCTTCTCTATTTTGTTGGGTATTTAAAGCTCATCCTTTAAATTTCAGAGTTAAATTGCATTTTCTTGCAGGTAGTACTTTGGCAGTTCCCTTTGTAACCATGATCCTACTCCATGTCTCACAAAAATATGCCCCTCTAGGGGTAGGAACAGGGTTCTCTAGTTCATCCTCTGAATCTAACCTGTTGCTTCACACATGGGAAATGATATATTTAAGTTGATAAGATGTACTCATGATAAGATGTCTCAGGATACACCAGCATTATAAGTTATAGTACTTTGAGAGAAGTTCATTGACACACAGTGCTGAGAAAGTCACGAATCCGTATTTTTACAATCCCAAAATGAGACCACTGAATGAAGCCCCATTTCGGGGAAGCCTTGTTTTAGGCACATTGGGACCTATATCATTTTCTACAGATGATTTCTATCCCAGAGCTCCAGTTCTTTAACCCAAGTAAAGTGGCTATCTCTTTTCTGACACTGGCATCAAGCTTAAATTGCTGTTGGGTATGCAACTTTGGAATCATATTTATTGCAGGATCAGCGGTGACTTTTTGAATGCTCATATTAGATATATTATATTAAATTATATATCATATCATATCATATCATATCATATCATATCATATCATATCATATGCTTGTCTGGATAATAGCAAACTAGGAACTCTGAAGAGACAGAACACCAGCTCTGGAGTCTGCTTGCTTAGGAATGAATTTGAGCTTAACCAGTTTTTGACAAACTCATTTTTGAAAAACAAGCTTATTTTTTTGGAGTGTGGTAATAATGTTACTGTTTTATTATTATTTATTATTAAGCTGAAAACATGAAAAACTTAGAATGCTTAGAACCCAATTGTCACCTAAACAGTGTATTCTAAAGTAATTATATTGTCGGTAAGAATACGCATAATATGTGATGGGCAGACAGGACCTAGGGCAATATCCCAGACTATTGTCCAAGAAGAAGACCACTGTACTGTGGAACTGTCTGTAGGTCTGCAGCTTACCCAATTGTGTAAGGTTGATTTTTGCACTTGTCTTCTTGAATATTTAATAGTAATGATTTGATTTTAATGGTTTTATCATATAACACAGGAGGATTGTGTCCTTAGATATTTATATAGACTTTAAGGGAGAGTTACTCATTTTATAATCAGTACTTAAATTCATCATGAAAAAGGTATTATCTATTTACTTTGGTTACCTCACTACAAATGGGTAACTCCCCCAATACTAATGCAAATATCATGTCCTATTTAAGCTCTTGAACTCAGGTCCTGTGTAATTGCTTCATCACTCGTTTTTCACTTAAATTCATCGTATGTAAGAATTGGAGTGACCAAAGTTCAGTGAGGTAAATTCTCTGCCTGTCTCTCCGTTTCTCTCTGTGTGTCTCTCTCTGTCTGTGTGTGTGTGTGTGTGTGTGTGTGTGTGGGTGTGGGTGTGGGTGTGGGTGTGTGTGTGTGTGTTTGCTGGGGGAGCTGACTTTAATCTTACTAGATAATATGCAGCTGAAATGGGTTTAAAGTTCTGATTGCCTTGTCTGGACTTCCCGAGCGCTGGTATCTGAGGTGTGGGCCTTTATGACCCGTTTCCATGATGACTAGTATCTACCTCAAGATTTGCTGTATGCCACACAAGGACTGTGCCAGCCCAGCAACAGCCTCACTCCTACATGCTCCCTCTTGTAAAATCTCCTTTTTTTGCCTTCTTACAGCTTACATGCCTGTACTGCATTTTCTTTCTTTCTTTCTTTCTTTCTTTCTTTCTTTCTTTCTTTCTTTCTTTCTTTCCCTCCCTCCCTCCCTCCCTCCCTCCCTGCCTCCTTCCTTCCTTCCTTCCTTCCTTCCTTCCTTCCTTCCTTCCTTCCTTCCTTCCTTCCTTCCTTCCTTCCTTCACCATGGACCATCTGAACTTTGGACAGTTGATTGTGTCTAATATACTTTTCTTCCTTTGCATTAGTAGGTTAATACAGAAGGTAATAAGTGCTAAGAAAAAACAATTTGAGCAGGTTGAGGACATTGTAGGGTGATTAGCTGGGGGAGGGGAATGGAAGACAGCTGCCACATTAAATATCTTTGGGTAGGCGTCATTGAGAAGCTGAGGTGTAAGCAAAGGCTTGAGGAGTATCAGGATACATAAAGAATTTTAATTCAGCACATATTAGGCCAAATGTAACCTTTAATTATACAGAAATAGGGGAATGATTGCATGGAAGAATAGATACATTTTTAAAGGTATGAATAAGGTAGTGTATGTGTGTGTGCAATTCTACTTGTTTTTTAAAAGAGTCAGTAAAGTATAGATGAAAATAGTTTAGTCCTAGGCCATTTAACAGACATATAGTAAGAATCTAAGCAAGCCATAGCCCCACTGACAGTCAGGAGTGTACTAATAAAGTTATGAGATGGTGCAGTCTGAAATATTTGGTTCCAAATTAAGATAAACAATAAAAGAGAAATAGGCTTTACTTACCTCTTGTTTATTTGCGGGGTGAGAGTTTCTATGATTTACAGTTTTAAAAAATCGTTAAAAAGTAGAAAGGAAGAAGTACTTTCAGTATAGGCCACCTCTATCCTTCCTGCTTATAGACTAGATAGTGTGTTCTTGAACTAAGAGGTGGACTTGAGCTATGATTTGGAGTATGTGCTATTGCGGTAAAGGTGAAGAGATCCATATGCATTAAATTTCAGAAGGCAGCGTGATTTGCAGGCATGGAATATGTTCAATGATGATGCCTTTGGGAATATTGAGATTGAGGGGGTAGGAACTAGAAAATGAAGCCAAAAGGAATAATCAAAGACCTGGGGCTGAAGAGAGTACTTCAGAAACTCTTGTTTGGTGCAACTAATGGCCTTTTCCAGAGCACTCTAAGTGAGGCTGCTGCTGCCTGGAAGATGATTACGGTGGGAGGAAATTGAGGGGCAGCAGCAGCAGCAATGAGAAATATCGGGTGTGAATTCTTTCCATAGTATGAAACTTTTTCATGATGAATTTTTGTAACAACTGTAAGAGGACTATGTCTTTTAAAAACAAACTCTATAGGGCTGGCAAGATTGGTCAGTGAGTCAAGGGACTTTGCCATAAAGCCTGACAACGTGGGTTTTGTCCCTGGAGCACACACGATGGTGGAAGGTGTCCTCTGATCTCTACACTGGTGCCTGTGATGTACACACCTGCCCTTCCCACAGCTAAACCAATCAATAAAAAGAAAATATACCTAGACTGTGTGTAAACACTCAACCCCGTGGTTTTTTAATTGAGTTGTACTGTAGAACCAAGGAGCCTATTATCACTAGCCACATTCAAGCAAGCCACTATGAGTGTCTCGGTGTTTAAAAATGGGTTGCAGATACTTGTGAGCATCAGTTTGCATTTCTGCCTCTTTCTCATCCTGTTTCTAGACATGAGGAACACAAGCAGGAGGGAAATCCCAAGCAAAGGCCTTTAGCTACATCCTGATGAGACAGGAGTCTCAATTTCCCTTTCTATAGGTGTTGACACAAAATTATCTACCATATGGTTATGTGAATGAGAAAATATGGTCTTATTTATCTAGTGGCATGAGTCACTGTAAATTCTTGAGAATGTTAGATGCTTTCAGACTCTAGATTTCCATTCCAAACATGGGCTTTGAACACCTCCAGTTGCTATTATGGAGATATATACTAAATGAACATTCTACTTTGTACTGTTTACCTGTATTTATAAGTACAAAAGAGTTAAATTAGTTGACCTCCAGTTTTTCACTAATTAATTTATTTACTTTGCATGCCGATTGGATCGCAGGTTTTCCTCCCTCCTCTCTTCCCTATCTCTCTCTTCCCTCTCCTCTCCTCCCTCCCTCCCTTTCTCCTCAGAAAAGGGGTGACTTCACATGGATATCAACTCACCTTGGCATATCAAGTTGACCTCGATTTTCTATTTTAGTGTAAACAATGCTTTTGTTTTTGTTTTTAGATAACACAGTTTTTCTGGTTATGCTACTGATTGTATGAAGCCTTGTAATTTATGGTATATTCTGCTCAGAATGATATTGCTGGACCTTGTATAGTTAAGGGCTTTGAGAGTGAGAGCAAATGAAAATTCCGTCAACCGTGGGTTGTGCACAGAATGGGTGAATGGTAGAAGGCATAGGTGTTTTAAGTTATCCCAAAAACACCTCATGTGCCCACTCAAAATGAGACCTGCTTAGCTTGGGTAATACAAAACAAATTCTAATCCTACTGGTCACTGTTGTGAGACCAGTTACCTGACTCTAGAAGCTATTAGACATTTGATGCAGTTGATTATTATCTAATCCCTTGTCTGTTTGACTTCCCTGATGCCATCCTTTAGTGATCAGTAGATGAGACCTAGAGACAAGACTTCAGTTATTTTGGTACTGTGGTCATGGTTTATTTATTTTTTAAATTATTTTTTTTATTAATTACAGTTTATTCACTTTGTATCCCAGCTGTAGCCCCCTTCCCCATCCCCTCCCATTCCCACCCTCCCTCCATCTTCTCTTCCCATGCCCCTCCCCAAGTCCACTGATAGGGGAGGTCCTCCTCCCCTTCCCTCTGACCCTAGCCTATCAGGTCTCATGGTTTCTTATTGGGAATTAATAAGTTCACTTTCTATGCAAGTATTCTGTTCTATGTGAGCTTGTGAATAATGAGCTTGTGTCTGAGTGATTCTTCTTTCTCTTGATTAGTATCTCTAAGCATGTGAAAATAAGCCTTTTCCCCCTGGAATGTGAGCAAGAGGCACTTTGTGTCTTTTTCTTTGGTGATGCATAAGATGAAAATTTATAACTTTCAAGACTCTTCTTGTTTTTTTGGTATTATATGAAAATATTTTTTATACTAATGATTGTTATCCTAATGAAAATTTGACTGAATTGTTTGACTGAATGGAATAAAAATTTTATGAGTGTGCATCAATGTTATGAAAGCAAACTATCTTTAATGATTTCCAGTCCTCATAAGTAGATGTCATTGTAAGATGTATAGACTCATGTTCTCATCCTTATTAACTTTAAGGAATGCAAGATGAATTTTACTAATAGTTTTTAGAAATATAATTCTGCTCAGAAATTGTTGTTCATTTCTTAATCCAATAAATTGTATTGAAGTTAGGTTTCTTAACTATCCTATGTATCAGAACTACTTATCTTCATGAAAGCATTATTATAAATCTCTGTAGATCTGAATTTTTTACTTCAGATAAAGAAGAACATGAATTTGACTTTATATTTTAAATATTATGTTGATGTAACATTTGGTATATGAATTCATATATAATTTTCCCCATTTTAAATGAAATCTTATTTACTTATTTATGGTTGTAGTTTGATATCTATTTAGTTTAATATTTTTAGTTTTTGTAGACTTATTTATTTTACTTTGCCTGCATGTCTGATATCCACAGCGGTCAGAAGGGGGCAATCCCCTGGAACTGGAACTGCGAGTTAAGCATGGCTGTGAGCCAGCCTGTTGGTGCTGGGAACCAAACAGGTTATCTGAGGAAGCCACAAGTGTTCTTAATAGTGGAGCCATCTGTCTAACTCTTAATCCTTTATGGATCAATGGCTTTGTATTAAGAATTAAATTTACCTTCCATATAGTGTTTTTTTTGAGTACACAAATCATTAGCAGCTTTCTAAAATGAGAATGATCTTTCTATTTTCTTTATCTCTGTATATGTGTGTGTGTGTGTGTGATTGCAAGAAAAGTTAGGTATTCATTTCCTTTCAATTTTAAAGTAATTTAAGTAGTAAAATATTTTTATATTTTAATTTTTATATAGTTTTTTTTTGACATGACTAAACTGTAGAGTAACCGAAGAGAGAAATCCGTATTTCACTACAGAGAGAGAAGGTTGTATTTAGATTTTAGTTCGTACTTTGAATGAATGATCTGCATATTGGTAAAGATCATTAAAAATAGAACTATCAGCTTAAAGAAGCCAAAAAAAAAAAAAAAAAACCAGATGGAAAATAGTTAACACAACTGAGCTTTTCTGCAGTTATTAGTATTCTAGAAATAGCTCACCAAGTTACATTACCTGTATGAAAACTCTGCAATATCTATTTTTAAAATCTGGTCAGTAATCACATCTCTAGTTCATCAAATGTTAAACAAGCCCTCTTCAGGAGCCAGACAGTGTTGTAATTTTTGTATCTAAAGCCCAGGTGTCGTCAATGGTCATGGCACAATACTGGATCAAAGAAAAACTGCTTTTCAGAGTGACATTTGTAACAGTGAATGTGGGTGGCTGAGATGAGTATCTTAATGCTTGCTCTTTTGCCGTCCTAGGCTTATGCCATTACCCATTCATTGGAGGCCTACACTTCTTCCTCACAGCTGATTGATTTTGAATTTTTCAAACTGATTAATGTTTTCATTTGACTGGTAATGCTGACTCCGCAGAAGATGTGATCTCTTAATTAACAGATGCTGAGATTAGCATTGGGGCTGAGCAGTAATTAGCATCTGTTCTTATAGTGCAGGAGCGCAAACCTAGTACTGTAGCAAACAGAGCTACTATGCCTCATTTTTAAAAAAAAATTATTACAACTTATTCACATTGTATCCCAGCTGTAGCACTCTCTGTTGTTCCTCCCCTCCCAGTTCTCCCCTCCCCTTTTTCCCTCTATGCCTCTCTCCTAGTCCACTAATAGGGGAAGTCCTCTTCCCCTTCTACCTTACCCTAGCCTATCAAGTCTCATGAGGACTTGCTGCATTGTCCTCCTCTGTGGCCTGGCAAGGCTGCTCCCCCATCAGGGGAAGGTGATCAAAGAGGCAGACACTGAATCCTGGTCAGAGACAACCCCTGCTCCCCTTACTAGGAAACTCACTTGGAGACTGAGTCTATGGGCTACATCTGATCTGGAGTATTAGGTCCTCTCCATGCATGGTCCTTGGTTGGAGCATCACTCTCTGCAGGCCTCTTGGGCCCAGGGATTTTGCTTTGTTGGTCTCCTTGTGGAGCTCCTGGCCCCTGCAGGTCTTTCTATCTCCCCCCTTCTATAAGAGTCCCTGCACTCTGCCCAAAGTTTGGCTATGGGTTTCAGCATCTGCTTTGATACCCTGCTGGGTAGAGTCTTTCAGAGGCCCTCTGTGGTAGGCTCCTGTCCTGTTAGCTATCTTCTCCAGCTTCTGATGTTTACCCTTCTGAATGAGGATTCGGCATCTTTCCTAAGATCCTCCTTCTTGTTTAGCTTCTTTAGGAGTACAGATTTTAGTAATGTTTATGCTATGTTAGCTACTATACCTCTTTGACAGTGGCTCTTCAGTATGTCCTCCTGAGACAAGTTAGAAATTACCGGCTTGCTAATCACTTTGGGACTCAACATTTTAACGAATGATGGATCCCCACCAAAGAGAAAAGAAATTTAATTTTTCTTGTGTTACCTTTATTTATGAGTAGAGTTTCATTTTCAGTATTTATCTAAATATCTCATAACAGAATTAAACAATGTTTTATGAAAGTACGATTTCTAATCTTTGTGTGTCTTAATCTATGTCTTATAGAGTAAACATGTGAATGTGTCTTAGAAAAATTCAAAGCCTTAACAGTTTGCTTTTGTTAGCAACACCCATTCCATTTCCATAGTTATTTTGAGGATCAACTTAAAATAGATGGTTCCCAGTTAGAGGTAGTAAGGAAAAGAGTTAAGAGTTGGAGGTTGGTTTCAAGTAAACCTGGATGCCAAATGTCAAATTCTTTCAATGTCACATTCCAGGGAAAATTACCTAATAGCTCAGTTTCAATAAACTCATCTTCAGAAGAAAGCTGGAACAGAATTACTGATAAGAATAAAACATATATTTAACCAGAAGCATGTCCTCCATATTAACAGTGAGCAATGGTCATTGGTAAAAGTACTACATACCATCATCAGTTTTCATTGGCATAAATGGCCTACAAAAGCTACAGAAAGTCATTTCATATGTTCATTTCTCAAACAAAATGATTGTGGAACACCCACCACTTATGGAAGACCGATGTTTTGAATGGGCCATGTTTTGTACACTTTTGAATGTATAATGTACACACCAGCTTCCTCCATAGAACGTCGTTGGTTCTACTTACTGATAGAAAGTCCTTCAAGACATCCCTTGGAGAGGTTAGCTGTCTGCTCCTGGGGTGTGTCTGCTATTGTTTCTGTTTTGTTTTCAGTGGTTTATGAAACTCTTGGTAGGGGAGCAAAGTCAAGGAACAATGAAATATTCATACAGACCCAAGGCATTTTGTCCACACACAGAATGCAGCATGTATTTTTAGGGCCCTTGACGGTAGGCAGAGGGGTGCTGCACAGATACTGAACATGTGGTTTACTGCTTAATGTGTATCAAACTACAACCTATGACGCTTTAGTCATTATTATTTAAAGAGTAAATTATTGCTGATCCCAGGAGCCTGGGGAGACTTTGTTTTACACATAACTCCCCTCCCTGTTCCATTGATGGCTATTAAAATAGCCCTAAAGTAAATGCATTTGCGTTTGTTACTATGGATGCTTTCTCTCCCAGGAGACAACAGGCAGAACACTTAAAACTCCTGAGTGAGCAGGATGATTGACTGCCTAAAGTCTCCATCTCCCTAGCTTTCTGCCTGCCCATTTCCATACAAACAGAGAAGGAGAAACTAAACAAGTCAAAGTACACTTCCAGGGAAGAAAAGAAAAAACAGAAAAACCACAAAAAAAAAATACACTTTTTCTTTTCTTTTCTTTCTCTTAAGTATAAGTGCTATTTGAATATAAGGAATTTTTAGCATCAAAAGGAAATATGATCCCCACCACCAGCACCACCAGGGGACCACTTAATTCTTAATAGAATAAAGCAAAACTAAACTGAAATGGAAGTTTTGTTAGTCTGGAATTAGGCAACATTTAGGAAATAGAGACAGAGCTGCCTATTTAGTTTACACTTATCAGTCAGAGTATCTGTTTGCTTGAGTACATCCTAGGAGACCACTTCAGCTTTCAGACCTAGCCAGTTAGGTTTGTTTTAGTCCATTTGTAGCACCGGAGCCAACATATTTGCAACTAGCTCATTTATAAGTAATAGAAATTCCCTTTTCACAGTTCTGGAAGCTGGGAAGATTAGGGAGTATGTCTTTAGTGATGGCTCCTCCTAGATTCTATGATGATGAGTTACCGCTGGTGTTCTCCTCTGGCAGGAAGCAAACATGGTTCCGGCTAGAAAGCAGAAAAGCAAGAGTAGTCTTGCTACTTCCTTAGACTCTTTCTAACATACTTCTTCACACAGTTCCGGAGGGTTCAGCTTTCATATCTTGGCCAACACTAAAGATGGCCCCTCAGTATTACCGCAGTGGTTTTAGGCTCTGATGCAGGAATTGAAGATTGTCATATATGTAAATTAAACCATAAAAGGAGTGGTTTTTGTAAATTGATCTTGCAAGATTTGTGTTCTCATTTGTGTGTTTGCTTATCCTTTATTTGGTGATGCTATGAACAGAAACCAAAGCCTCATTCATAGCTAGCAAGCACTCTGCCATTGAGTTACACCTGTAACCATCCACAACTCTAGTAGAGAATGTCACCTTGTCAAAGTAAAGTTTTCTGGAACATATGTAAAACGAAAGGACAAATGTTTAACATTATTTTTCTTTTACTCTATTAATATCAAAATAAGTTCTGCTTGCCTAGTTAGTTTTTTGTGTTAATACACTATATGTTTCAAAGCAGAATTTAAGGAAGTTTAATTGACATCCAGAGCTAGGCACAAATGTTACCATAGGACCAGTCTGTGTGTGTGTATGTATGTATGTATGTATGTATGCATGTATGTATGTATGTATGTATGTATGTATGTATTTATCTCTATATTGCTCTACCTACATATCTGTTTATCATCTATCTATCTTTCTATCTAGCTATCATTATTTCTATCTTCAGTCCTCCATCCATCCAGCCCTCTTTCACGATTTTCCATTGATCTGTCCATTTGTTCTTTTTTTTCTTTGTGTGTATGTATGGTATATGCACACGTGTTCATACGTATGTGTATGCCTGTGTATATGTGTAGGTCAGAGGTCAATATAAAGTGTCTTCTTTTATCACTCTTCAAAACATTATTTGGAACCAGAAGCTCATCAGTTTGGCCAGACAAGCTGGAGAGAAAAATCTTTGGGATCACTCTATCCTTACTCTAAAACACTGAGGTTCACTAAAGAAGGTTGCTTCTGGGAGAAGGGGGGGCCATGGCTCCCGTATGTCAACCATGTTCCAATGATTGGATTCAAACTTGTAAAAGGACTTAACATAAATTTGACGTGTTGGGTTGACTGAGAAAGAGGAAAAAGAGGCCATGTATGTGAGAAGGATTGGAGAGATGGGAGTGGATCTGGGAAATGTTGGAGAAGGAGTGGGGGTGAATATGATTACAGTCAATTGTATGAAATTTTCAGTTAATAAAATTTCATAAAGCAAAGACGATTGTTTTAGTTTCTATGAACATCTAAGGTTGATGTTTTTAAGGCGATCAGGCAGTCCATTCGAGATTCTAGAAGATCTTGAGTGATAAGCAACTACTCTTTTAAACTGTATTAGGAAATTGAATACCTTGTAGACTTTTGAATTAGGCATCAATATATTGAACTACTTTCATTAGTTCTCTGCTTGCACTGATTAAGGTATAATTGGCTTAGAATTGCTTTTTAAATATTTTTTTATTTTTATGCCTGATATTGGAAAGAACATGAATTTAAACTGTGCTTTCCATATTTAGGTCTTATTGAATTTGTAATTTATTTAGAAACTCAGAATATGAACTTTGAATTGGTGGTGATTTCTCACACATATTTCCTTTAAATCTGAATCTTCTGACGTTTTAGTAAAATTGCTATCTATTATTTGGAGTGTCACCTGAAGATTCTAGTGAGTACCAATATATAGGCAGATCGTCTATGAATTCTTGCAGTTTGATTGTTATATTACATTGCTTTGCTTACTGGTGTATTATTTGGTAAAAAAGTGTGCTACACGTTGCACAGTATATCTTGGAAATCAATACATTATTTTGGTATTTGGCACGGTTTGTTTGATGCAGTATTATTGGTCATGTCATTCCTTTCATGCTATTGTTCTTTGAGTAGAATTCCAAATGGTCCAAGCACTGGCTTCTGTCTCTGTTTTTCTGCTTATTTATACATTACTTATTTCATTGCAAACTGTAGTTGAGGCCTCCTGGTGTTCCTTCCCTTGTGATTCATTATACTCAGAATCTACACAGATTCTTGTCTTTACCCCAGACACCCTCTCTTCCCCCACCCTGTTTCCCAGGCAGCACTTATTCATCACGTTATTTGCTTCATGATCTGTTTAATATTTGACTCCCCATGCCCATTGTAAGCTCAGTAAGGAGATGATTGCATCTATTATGTGGCACTGTTGTATATCCATTGCCCACAGAGGACTAAGCATGTAGTTGGTGTTCAGTAAGTATGTGTTAAACGAGCTGAACGGATGTCTTTCAGACTGATTAAGTTGTGCTCCAGTGTTTCTTAAACACACAAGTGTTAATTACCATAAAGGAGACTGTTTGAGAGTTTCTACATTTTAAAAGAATTATTCCATTCTTCTTATATATTGATTTATATTTGAAACAAAAGGACACATATTATATTTTACACAGTGACTATTGACCTTTCTGTATGCTTGGCCTTTAGATTAATGTCAGAAATGCTCCCCCCACCTCCCCCCAAAAGGTCTGGTTTTGTCACTATGGAGTTTTCCATTGAAGCAATTGTATAAATTTTCATGAACATTAGACTAACAGTCCAGACAGTAACACAGAAATTCCCAGCATACAAGCTATCATTACCTGAAGGCTGTTGGCAGTTTTCTACTGAACTGCTTAGAAATGTGTTTTTTATTTCTTGGGTGAAAGAAAACAATAAATGGGGGGGGGATTCATTTTCACAGACTGTCATGCTCCTAATACCTCATTAATACATTTTTAAATTTTAATATTTATTTTAATATTAAGTAGATACCAATTTTCTGATTGAATTTGAAAACAAATTTTTGATTGAGTTATTGAAGAGTTTATGTATGTAATACTCTGTAGGCATATTAGTTAGTGCATTGTGCTGGGTTTAAGGAGTTTGTTGGAAAATGGACAGTGGTCTAAGACATTTGCAAATAGCATCAGGAACACTGAGGAAAAACAGGTTCAGTATGGCGATCCATTGAATAGTCATCAAAAGAGGTGAGACTAAATGTGGGTATCTGCAGGTAAGCAAAATGTCAGTAGGTGAACTGGAGAGATGCACAAGTCTCTGCTTTGTGTTGGTAGAAAGGCTTGACTTTCAAAACAAACGAGACATAAATAAAAGTATCAGTTAATGACAGAACTGGTTGATCTGTTACTGGCGTACCTCAGTCACAAATCCAGTCTAAACCTGGAGTCAAGAAGCTTTCTATATGCTGTCCTGCAGGAATTAAATTTATCCAGGCCAAAACAATCACATATCCAAGCATGTATGAACTGACATTTTATCCCATTCTTTTCTGACTGAAGAATATTGACATCACTGACAGACTTTCAAGGTCTGTCCACAAAGTAATTTCTCCTCTCATGGGCATTACTAACTAATGAATGAAGAGGTCATCTACTGTTTTATTTCTCCTGGGAGAAGTTTGTGCATGAGAGAAGAATGTAGTCCTTCTAGCAGGCTCTATGAATACAAGTGGCTTATATTTTAAATGAAACTTCATTGTAATAGTTGAGTTAGAAATTTTTATTTCTAAAACTGACATTTCATTAAAGCCTTTATTTTATTTTGAAGGCAAACAATTTAATAATCCAGTTTTGTTCCTCATCCTTCATAAACATTTGTGTCCGTGGAAACTTTGATGAGTAATATTAAAAGGCTGTTGTGCCTAATTTTTGAATGAAACTCAGGTGGATTTGAGCACTGTCATTATAAAATCAGTTACAGATAGTGTTTCCCTATGCAATCTAATAAAACTAACCACATTATTAGGACTGATTTTATTCCGCTTAACTTTACTATTGAAATATCGTGGTGAATTACTGTCCTTGGATTTATTAACTTTTTCTCTATAGTAAGCTAAATTTGTATTGCATTTTAAACAAACCATTAATTGACAGAATGTGAAGGCCAGGATCATTCATTACCATCAGATCTGCTTAACTTTCCCAGCCTGTCATATTTTATAGAATGAAAGTTTGCAGGTTATAGAGTTCAGTTTGAGACCTTTATTTGTGAAAGTTTAATAGCTGACTCCAGTAAACAGTGATTTATATAGTAGTAGGTTTGATT
Organism: Psammomys obesus; assembly: GCF_907164565.1. Classification (NCBI taxonomy): domain Eukaryota; kingdom Metazoa; phylum Chordata; class Mammalia; order Rodentia; family Muridae; genus Psammomys; species Psammomys obesus. The sequence goes on along the minus strand of NW_026596117.1, from coordinate 5,926,203 downwards.
AAAGGGGAGGGAATGTTTTCTATTGATCTAACAGCAGAGTGCTGGGGATTAAGCTTGTATATCAGGTCCTCCTCTACTCTGTGTGCATATTTTACTTCTATACATGTTCTGTTGATTAAATACACATTTGATAGAATCTTAGTAAAAGTCATTTGAACAAAATTGTATGCAAGATGCAGATTCTTTTTCTACAAGGTCTATATTGCTCTAAAACAAGCATTAAATAGACATTCTAATTTCTCTTTCTTCACAGATGTATGAATGTGTAAATATGTAGATTTATGCTCTTCTGTGAGTTTTAATTTCTGGTAATGAGAAAATTAAACTATCATCTAATAACGTTGTTGTGTAATGAAAGGACAAGTTTATAAAACACAACCAATTCTCACTTTATCAAGATGGCTATGTCCTGAGCTGCGTGACTGGAGACACACAGATGGAGAAAAGACTTTCTTTAGTAAAAGGCAAAAGATTTATATGACCTGAAGAGAAACCAGAGTTGTTCTCCTCCCCTTGAGGAGGGCTTGGTGGGGCAAGCAGTCTTGCCAGGCCACAGAAGAAGACAATGCAGCTCGTCCTGATGAGACTTGATAGGCTAGGGCCAGATGGAAGAGGAGGAGCATGGGAGGAGATGAGGGAGGAAAGAAGGGTGGGATTGGGAGGGAATGAGGGAGAGGACTACAGCTGGGATACAAAGTGAATAAATTGTAATAAATTAAAAAAAATAATAAAGTAGCTCACCTCATGACAGAGAAGTACCAGAGAGCCAGAGACAGGAGCAGAGAAAAGTGGTTGGGGATACTTGCAGATCATAGCATCCATCGCTCATGTTACTGTTGGTTGCAGTAAGACCCTGGCATCTGACCACCTGCATAGACAGCCGCACCCCACATCTGTTTTCACTGTTAGCCTATTCAGTTGCTGTTCCCACTGTAAATGCTGTATTCCAGATTTATTTACTGCTAGATTAATTTATCTTTTACTCACCTCAAAAAAACATCTACCCACCCACCCCCCAAAAAAAAGAAGAAGAAAAACTTTCTTCCTCAGTGCAACTTTGTATTCTGGTAGATACAGAATAGGATCTGAACAGTAGCCAATAGTGGTGAGCCCAAATATGATCTTTACAGTCCATGCATGTGTGCCGTGATGATATGGCTTCTGTGATTTATGTGCCTTTCTCTGCTTTTTGCTCTTGTGAACTCTAAACTGTTTTATTTAATGTCTCTGTGAAATAGTCTGCTTAGATATAAGTAAACAGTTTAATAAAATAGGGCATTCTCCACATAATCCTCTCCTTTTCCTTGCTCTTCCGCAGATGCTGATGTGAAGAACTGCCCAGAAAACTGGTGAGTGGGTTGTGCAGTGCCCGGGCATCTTGGGCATTGTGTTTCTCCCTCTTTGCTTCTTAGTCTCTTCTCTCTGAAGCACATTCGGTTTGCTCTTTCCTTTCGCTTTCTTTGACAAACTGTCAAGGGCAGTGGAAGAAAAATCAGGTAGATGTGTGGATCAGTGCTATTACACATGTAAGGGTTTTAGCCTTCGCTGAACCTTTGAGTGCTACTCAGCAAATCCTCCCTGTCTCCTTGTCTGCTCCCATTCTCATCTATCATGTCCTCTGTGTTTTCATGTGCTGTTCTTTTCCTAAAGCGCTCTTTTCAAAGGTTTCTTTATAGATGAAGCCTCGTCTCCCTTAAGTCAGGGCTGGTTGTTACCTCAGTTTACTGAGTTTTGTAGTCTGCCTCTTGACTCCTGCACATGAGCTGATTTCTACCAAGTTGGCCTGGTGTTGTCATTAGGTTGGGTGTTACATGAAATTACCAAAGCCCATGCCCATGCTTCTCAAATTGTTTCCTTGAACATTGTGTGGCACATGGTCAACAGTAGTCTGGGTTGTTTAACTCAACCAGTGCCTGTAAAAATGTCACCCACATACTGCTTCCTGCTAGAGAGCTAGTGCCCTCATGTTAAAGTTTGTCACAATGCCTTCCTATTTATAGTTATCATACTTTACTTTGAATACATTGTCAAAGAGCAATAGCATTAGGTGGACAACAGATGGGAGAATGAGGAAGTAGTTCAAATGATAATTTTGCTTCCTTTTTTTTATCTGATAGGTAGTAAAACACTTTCTAGAACATATCTTCACTCTTTTAAGAAGAGATTTCAGGTTATAGGATTCCATAATATCTGCAAGTAGTTCTGGCCACAGTTTGTTAGCATCTGTATCTTATCATTCATTAGCTTCCTTTGTGTTTCTTTCCCATTCTTATCACATCTTCTAATGTTACTGTCTTTGCCTCCCGACTATGGATAGCCTCTGCTTTAAATCGACAGTTCTTATAATGCCTCATTTTTCTCAGCTACTTGCCACCTGTTAAGAAAACAGCTGACTTTTTTTTCTGTAAGAAAAGGGTGGGGCACTTAAGCTAGTTCACAGCTGCCAAGAGCTGATTCTGCTCCCTCATTGCCTTGAAAACCCAAGTCCCTTATTTGCAAAGTAGCCCAGCTGCTCTCTGTTTTTTACAGGTGATAAGGAAGAAGAGTCCTTGATAGAATAGTGAATACTAGTAAATAATCAGACCGATTAAGGGGAGGCTTACAACTTATATAAGATGTCAACAGTGAGTTTAACCATTGCAATGTTTCCATGTATTAAGGACGATTAATTGGTGTGTTTTATTTAAAATAAAACCCACAAACTCAAAGAGCTGCTTGTTGGTATGTGGGCATGATTGCTTGATTTCATCGTACATTTCTATTTACATATATATTTAATATGGGACTTGACATCATTGACTTTAAGACACCTCAGTCTAATGCAGGTTTTTATTTTGTTTTATACAATGTGAAGGAGACTGCTCCCTAACTAGGAATTTTATAGCTATCATTTAACCCACTTTATAACCCATTTTACACTGCAGCATGACTTCTTCCTAAATGAGATTTCAGTGTATGATTGTATGACTGCTAATGATTCAAAATAGAAATTAGTTCTTTTTGTTATTAATAAAATTACTAGTTGTGCAGCACCACCATTCATCATCATATGCTTGTGGGAAAAATACATTTCATAGTGCATAACCCGAAACAAATTCAAAATGCTTCCAACACTAATATATTGCTTTCCAAACAAATAATATATGTGCTAATGTAACAGTATGAGATTTCCATTATACAGGGAAGACACTTGACTTATTTACCTATGGTTAAGCAAAGTTCTCATGAAAATACATGTTTCCAGTGTGGATGAAACAACCAGCTTTTATAGCCAAATTGTTGTAGCCATCACTTTGGCGCATATTTTTCAATTCTATACATGTCAGGTACTGAGGATGCAATAGTGACCACAGCAGATGAAGAGATATTCTGTGGCAGCCCAGCGATGCTTTCATTGGTAGCCGTCTTAAGTGCTTTCCTAAGTGCACACCAAGATGCATTTGTGTGGCAATATGTGCAGCACAGATTCTATAAATATGTTTCGTTCTTTTCTGAAAGTTCAAGAGGCATTCGTCTTTTGAACAAAGCAACAGTAAAGCTTGGGTAAGTAAATGTGTCAGTCCGGATGGGAATTAACATTACTCAAATGGTGATTCTCATTGTTATAGCTTGGAGTTATTGATTTTTTTTCTTGAAATTATCTTGAATCTGCTCTTAGGACATTTTGAACATGTTGTACAGTCCTCTAAGTATATTAGAGAAGATCGTTTTATATAATTTTATTTATGTTAGCATTTTATATTTTTGATGTATAAAAATATCTAAATGCATTCTCCTAACACCCACATAATTTGGATTTACCAGTTATCATTGTGTCTTTTCCTAGACAATGAAATGATAGCAAAAGTCTGAATAAACAATAATATTCATCAAATTAGGAACAATGGCAGGATGGTGCATTATAATATCCATTGAAACTAGGTATTACTTCTTATAGCTGAGGAAATCTAAATTTGATGCATGGTAAATGGTCCCATAACATCTGACCTTCTCACCACGACATGACTATGTGGCTTTGTGTGTGCACCTACATATACCTTGTACAGATAACTAGAAAATAAATATAATTTTAAAATGAAAATAAAACATACAGGAAACACTGGATTCAATCTTGCCATAGTTCCTTAGTCATAGAGTTAGTAAGAAAGAACCCAATGGCAGCAATCTTTAAATTAACAGCATTTTAAAGGAGTGTAAAACAGTTCTTTACAAAACAGCCTGGACTGTGTTTTGGAGAGGTTTAAACTACGGACAGACTTCAACATGGACACTGTGGCCCCTCGGTCCAGAGCCCTTTGAATGGTTTGGAGCATGGGTTCTGTGTATGCATTGCAGGATGGCTCACCGAGCTGAATCCTGTGATTATTTGCCCATCTCTGTGCCTTAGCAGTTAAAGCAAGCGCTGTTAGAATACATTTTTTTTTTTGTCACTCTCATAGATTTTCAGATTACCTTCTGAAGCAGACTCATCCTGAGTTGTTGAAATGCTTCATTTCAGAGAGTGGCATGTGACCAGGCATGCCATAAATTGAAAAGTTAAATTAAATTACTGCTTATGTAACATTTCTTGCCAACTCTGAATCTAATGTCTGTTACTTCCTAAGCACTCATCAGTGATTTTATTTTTGCTGTCTTAGTCCATTTATTGTTTCTTGAAGGTAGTTTAAGAAATAAATTTCACTACTGCTTTGTAATCAGTTAGACTTAACAGAAAATGCTGAGTTAATATTAAACTATCAATTGTCTTTGGGTGTAATTTGATAATGTATCAAAACTTGATATGGCCTGATTTGTTCGTGGGCCCACCACACAAGGTGTTTATAATGGCTCTCGGTTACAGTATGAAGTCAAAGTCTTAAGTACACTATTTATTTGGACTACTTAAATTAGCTATTTTGTATTTGTCCAAAAATATTCTTTCTTCTTTGAGACACCAAGCAGTTTTTCATCTGAAAGTACACCTAATCAATTTCAAAGGGAAGAAAAAGAAAGCCAGCACCCGTTTTGAACATTATTCCTCTTCGAAATGTTCTGAGGGCTGGAATTTATTTCACAGTTGCAGCTAAGCAGGCTTCTGGCCTGAAAGGAAGGGGATGAATAGTGTCTAAATCTACTTTGGAAGAGAGCTTGTTTATCGAGCTCCACCTCATTTTCTTTTATCTGTCACTGTGTAAATAATAGGTAGAATTTCTCGGTTCATTGTACTGTACGTGCGCAGCATACAGCTTAGCACCAGCTCACTGTAGCAATTTTCAGTCTTCCTCAGCTTTTCTATTTTTTTCTGAATCCCCTTGCCCGCCTCCCCTTGCCCGCAGTACGATCCAAGCAGCACTGTATACTTTTATCAATTAGGTTCCCCATGCCTGTCTTCATATTTATGCATTTGTCCTGGAAATGAAGTATGGGTTTCTTTTAGGATTAGATTAGGTGAAGTTTGCTATTAGGTATAAATTGAACTTTTTAGAGCTTTGAAGGCTTTGGGCAGCAATTTTTTTTTTCCCTATAAAATCCATTCATAAGGTCTAATTGTGTCTCATGACATTTACCAATAACGCAAACATATTAAGGGATTAAAGAGCATGGAAACGTATTTCTGTCGTTTTGAAAAGGAAGTTCAGTAGTGGGCAGCTTGTGTCTCTGGACTGTCACCATGATCTCAAGAGACTATAACTCCTGTCCTCTCCTTTTTCTTCATCATGTTTTCTGTGCGTTTACTTGTCAGCATCATATGGCAGCTTCTACTGTAGCTATGTATCCCATATTGCAGGAAGGAACCTCAACAGAGAAGAAAAAGGGATGTGCTTTCTAGCTGAATCAGCACCGCTCAGGAAATTCTGTGCGATGCTTAAGATGATTAGCTTGAACTTCCTAACACAGCTTCACCTGCCAAATGGGAGAGTGGAAGCTGTCTTCCTTTTGCCGAGGGTATTGACCATTAAATAGCAGTTGTGGTTCTTGCTTCCGTACGTGGTGAGTTTCTTGGGAAAAGTTTCGGTTCAGCAGGCAGTCATGGCCATCTCTCCTGCCCTTGATGAATACTAATCTGATCTCAGTTTCCTTGTATTTCAAATGGACAAAACAATGTCATCCTCATGGTTAGTGTATGAGGGTTTAGAAAGACAATAATGGTTGCTTTAAAATATTTTGTATATTATTAGCACATGACAACCTCAGAAGTCTCAAGTCTTTGTGTTCTGGTGATGACCCCTATTATCTTATGAACTTCTGCTTTAGGGTCTAAGAGGGGCTTTGTTTTGCAAGTGGTATCTGTGCCTTTTCTCTGTTCTGCAATGCCTTACATTACAGTGTAGACATTTTTTTTTCCTACAGGTCATATGTACTGAGAACTGAGAATGGGGTATTCATCACTCTTTGATCTGGAGAAAGATTTGACAAAGGGATGATTAATGTCACTGAAACAATCACTGTAACTAAGGGAGCAGAATGCTCTTTCAGGAAGTGTGTCTGGACCTCGGACAGGTGTCACTACTGTGTCATTGTTAAAGAAGCAGTTCTGTTGGCTGATCTGAGCTCAGTCCTTCATCCTTCTAAGGTAGCAAGATTATAGTCCACTTCGCTCCAGCACTTTCCCACTCATTGCTTCTTTTATCAACTGATAGGTGGCAACATTGTGGCTTTGAAGGTACTGTTACAATTTGCACCATCTGTTTCTGCTGCCTGAGATTTTCTTTTGTCTTTCTTGAGGTCTATGGATAACAGGTTATTCAGGTGTAACCACTTCCAGTAGATGATCCGGACAGCAAGAGAGTTCAGTGACACATTGCACAGTTGAGCATGCACATTTATTTGTTTCTTTCACATAGGCAGTGTGTTGTTAGCATTGAAGTTCCCCAATGTAACCCCAAAATATTCCGATTCTGATATTTGTTAGCTCTATTCCCTAGGATAGTTGCCACATACTCTTACAAGGGCTTAGTGTTCTATTTATGAGATAGGAACATTAATGCCTGTGTTATACAATATAGGGAGAATATTAAGCATGTGAAGTGTTAATAGTATGTCTGGCAGATCATTAAGCATGTCATTCTACTACTGCTGCTGTTTACTATTACAGAAATGGACTTAGGAAAGATCATGGTTTTACCAGTTGCTTCATAAGAAAAAAAATCCCAATTCTCATGGGTGACACAGAACACATGTTAAGATGTTCTTATAGCATGTGTGTAGAATTACAACAGGGTGTGACTATGAAAGGCTCGCTGCTCTGCAGCGATGTTGGTGTCAGTGCATGGTGTTAGACGTCTGGGGTAGAGAGTCATCTGGAGGTTCCTTTATTCACATGCTTCTTTCTGCAACATGTTGATGTAAGGGCTGTGCTCAGGCTGAGCTGAATAGAGTACAGACATGATGTTTCTCCATGTGGTTTGGAGTTCTACCAGCTTGACAGCTGTGCTTGGAAGACGAACCATTTAGAGAGCTTTCATTCCAGGTTAGCACACACACACATGCAAAAACATGATATATGATGACTTCCCTTCAGAGGACACATAGCATTATTTCTGCCATATTTTCTTTATTGGACCATTCAGGGTCCTATTTATGGAAGCAAAGGAGAACACAAAATTAGAGTTTGTGAGGAGACTCCTGTGTCAGACACCTTTGAGAGTAACCAAGGTCCTCCTTCTTCTCATTGTACAAGAACAAATGGAATAAGCACCACTTAATTTTTCCCATAAATTACTTTGAAAAAAAATATCATATCCACTATCCAGTGTTCATCTGATATAGCCAGGAAGTTAAAGTCCTTAGTGAAAAGTATAATATCAATGTAACTTTTAATCACATTAATCTTGGAACCATACACAGTCAGATCTAGGCTTATTAACATTATCTTTAACTTTAAAAGTTATTGTAGGTCTCATGGGTGCTGGTTTATTTTTCATGTATGGAAGTTTATTTTCCTAAGGTTTTGATAAAGAATAGATTGCCTATTTTTAAGTACAGTATTAAGTATTCAAGTTCATTATAAGTGCTCACTAACTTGAAGAAGCTGTAAACATTTCATTGTCTCAAAACTTCAACTTAACTGCCTTCTTGGATGGAATTTTTAATAGTTTTGAGAGTTATTTTTTTAAACAACACTGATCCTAAACAGAAAGTTTTTTTTTAAAAAACTTATTTAAAATAAAAGCAAAGGGAAATATATTCATATTTAGATGATACTCTCTTTTGTTCACTAAGTCTGTTGTTTTCCTTTCTCCCTTTAATCAGTCTTAAAAGACATTTGTTTGAATAACATGCTGAATTCTGTTTCTTATTAACCACCAACGGAATCAAGTGACCTCAGACGTAAGCATCTTGCATGAATAGGTATTTAAAAGAATCTGAATAGACAGGGTAATTTGCCTTCTCTCACTGCACCCCAACTCAGAGAGAGATAAGGACATTGATACTGAAGCACTTCACACGTATTTCTTTTGTTACCCATTTCAGACTAAACCCCTTCCACTAAAATTTCTGTGAGCTAGCTTTGTAAGTCTTTGGAGAATCTCACTAATTTCTCAAAACCTAGCTGTACCTTTAAAAGGGGGGGGAGGGGGTCTAACAGGTAATCGTTTCTGGATGCTTGCCTAAAGATGACTGGCAAGAATTTTGTTCTTCCTCAGCAATTAAAAGTTAGCTTGTCAGAATTTTGCAGATGTAGAAAGATCATGTTAATGATTGTGACATATGCACAAGACCTTATTTTTCTTGTTTCATGGAGCTGAGTATTCCAAACTGTAGAGATTCGGTGTTTGTTTGTTCTTACTTTTTTATTTGCACTATGAATAGCACATTCATTATGTGGCTCCCTGACTGTCCCAAACCTCATGGGTCTTTACCCAGTCTACTCATTGGTGGTAAGTAACTGGTGTTGTCTCTCCAGTCCTGAACATGATACTCATTTGCTGGGAGAAAAAGACAGGAAAATCTTTGCACCAAAGATTTAATTCCAAGAGGGACTATTGTCTCATTTCCAAATAGGCCAGGGAATATTTTGTGCTGTAGGTTCCTCTTGGGTATTCATTAAAGCTTCCTGACTGGGTTACAGGGTTGCAAGCCAGCAGAATGAAGAAGAGCCTAGTTTTTGATGGCAGAACGGTGTTTTTATGCTCAGTTCACTCATACGTGTGTATGTGCTTCTGGCCTCCCCAACAAATACCACTTGGCTTACAGAGTGCTCAGTTTATTTCATAATATTACAGAATCATTTTTTAAATCATAATTAAGGTGAGGTTTGAAATTTTATCTTTAAATTTATAAATTTATATATATATATATATATATATATAGAGAGAGAGAGAGAGAGAGAGAGAGAGAGAGAGGTGAACCAGTTGGTTTCCAAGGGCTTTTGTAGCTCTAAATCACTATGATTTTGTGACAAAATACTTTTCTAAAGTTAAGGTTCTAAGTCTGTTTTTAACCCAGTGTAATTCAGTCTAATCAGTATCTGTCAAAGTGAAACATAAACCATTGCGAGGTAGCATTAATATTACTGGTTCCAAAAAGGGAAGTTTTCCTCCTTGTCAGCCCTTACTGTCGCAGCCACTGCTCAACCCCACGGTACCCTTTCTTCCTAGCTGCAGGAAACCGCTCATGTTCAGAATCTTTGCAGGAAGGCTCAGTGAAGAATGTTGACGGAAGAGGTTACCGTTCACTCCCATTCCTAGAGGAGGGTCAGTCCGACCGCAGATGTTGGTGAAGCTAGAATCTTACATGCTCAAGCCTCAAGTGTGCACTATTAATGAGTGAGGTAGAGACTGGGCTTCTGTCTCCAGATGCAAACATCGCATTTTATAAACCAGAAGTGCACAGTTTTTTTTTTTTTTAATGAACTATTCTATCTATTTTAGGCTATTTATCAATGTTTTAAAATTTGAATAAGAGAAAGAGGAAAAGGGAGGAAAAAAAAGAAAAGTGAGAAAGGGAGGGAGGAGAGACAGAGACAGGGAAAGCACACACCGCATATACATGCACAGAAAGAGAGAGAGAGTAAGTATCAGCTGACCTTTTTGCTCGACAGAATAGATACTCAGTTTTGAATCACTGGGTCGTTCCCTGGTACAGGTCCCACCTCTTGGGGATTTCCACTTACTCTGAACTGCAGAGTTATACAAGTGTGAACATGCCTGGAAACTATAATTATTCTTGGATTTTGAAAAAAGGCCCCCTAGTAGTTAAACAGCCACTGCCATGCTTTTTTTAAGTTCCTGAGCTAATTCTTATCTCCTTGGTCAACATCAGATTGGCAGACGTGCAGAATTAATTCGATCTCATGGACATCTGCCCTTTGAACTCTGCACACCTGCCGCTCACCCACGATGCAGAGTTTTGCTGTGAAGCTCAAAATTCATGATTTTACTCCCTTATTGTCTTGAGTGATGGGATTGCAGCAACGTGCCATCACCATCACGTCTGTTTTACCATCCAATCATACTTCATCCGTGTAAATCCTTTAATATGTTATTTTCAGTTTGTTTGGTTTTTTGGTTTGTTTGTTTGTTTTTTAAGCATTGTTCCTGCTTTTGATGGAACTCAAAGTATGCCTGAGCACTGCTGGCTTCCGTTAATATCTTTTAATCTCTGGAGCTTCTTATTGCCTCTTATGAAAGAATGCGATGTATGGAAAGTAGCTTCAATTATACCAAAACTGCAGTGACCCACACATTAAAGGATGAAGCTGTGGGCCGTCAGAATGACACTGTCTGTCTTCTAATTCGTTTGCCACTTTTAGAAGACTGGGTTGATATCCAGTTGTTTTTCACTCCAGTAAAATTCTTGAGGTAGAATGTTCTCAAGTTAACAGACTATCATGATGTAGCTCTTAGAATTAATATTTACAGCCTAGTACATTAGAGTTTCTGGAATGATTCATCTCCTATTTCTGGAGGGGCGTGGTTAGAAACAGCTGTATAGCCTTGGCTGTCCTGGACTCACTTTGTAGACCGGGCTGGCCTTGAACTCACAGCGATCTGCCTACCTCTGCCTTCCTGAATGCTGGGATTAAAGGCATGCACCATCATGCCCTGCTGATACAACTCATTCTTCCATTAATCTGACAATGAAACATCTGAGATAAAAGAACATGTGAGAAAAACAAAAGGTTGTTTGTGTGATTGCTCGTTTGTTTTGCTTATAATCTGTCATTAGCTTCATTCATTGCCTTTGGTCCTGTTGCAAGGCAGCACATCCTTGTAGCCAGTGGAGGTGTAAGATGCTTACATTGGTGGGAGGAAGCAAGGTAGGAAGAGGAAGGGTCTGGGTTCCATATCCCTTTGAGGCCATACCCCAAGCCATAAACTCAGTACCTTCCATACCTCTATTCTCCTCAAGAGGCCTAAGATTCAATAAATGGACTTTGGCAAATACTCCATATAAAACTCTAGCACATCTGTTTGATTTGATTTCTGTGTCTTTTATTTCACAGGCCGCATTGTCATAAATGAGCCTGCCAACTACCTTGTTGAAACTAGGTGGAATTTATCTTCCTCATTTTCCTGTTACATGTATCTGATAGGTTTGGAAAAGTTGGAATTATAATTGCTGATGGCATTCTTTTAATTCTATATTCTGAGGGAGAGATGAAAATTGTTTTATTGTTTTTTCCACAACTGTCTGTTAAACACGTTCATTTTTACACCAGAATTACTGTTATACGTAGGATTAACGAAGGGGAAGGTGCATGTTTTGAATCATCTGATCACATGCATGGTAGACTAGCCTTTCAACTTTAACTCAGCACAGTCACCTATTAACCCAGTGCTATTCATTACCTACTGCTTCATTTGAATTAACCTGTGATTTATGTAACCAAGGTAGTACAGAACAAGCTGAAATTTCTTTCCTTGAACTATACAAATCACTGCCTAGTTAGAAAGTTGTTATAGAAGTTTTTAAGAATGGAATTTAAACCCTTCTATTGGTAATTTGATGACACTGCCACTCTTTCTTTTTGCAAGTTGAGAATGCAGTTGTCTGAGTCACCCTGCATTCATTCATTGTGCTCTTCCTCAATCTTTTAGAACCTTCATGGTTTAACTTTTATTTTTGGGTATATTTTGTAAGTCACTCAATAATACACGGTCCTTAGAATATTGTCCAGTGGATATGAATGATTTTTCCACTTTCCACTTTCCTAACCTTGTTTTTTTTTTTTTTTTTTTTTTTGTTCCTGTGGTCATTGTCTTCCCATGAGACAGCATAACCATTAATTTTGATTTTTGAGCTGCCTTTTTATGCTTTGCATAATCTTAAGCTGTTAAGTAATTACTCATAATGTGTGTATCTTCTTTATTATGAGCAAGTTTGACTATTATATTAATCTACAATATTGTTGTTGATTTTAATTTAGCTGGTAGAGAATTTAGTAGTAAACCCAGAACTAGCTTCATTTTCAGAAAAGTATGAGAGTTTTCCTTTTTTGCACTAGGGCTAAAAATCACCATCTTTATTTATTTATTTATTTATTTATTTATTTATTTATTTATTTATTCATTAATTCATTCATTTATTTATTTATTCATGAGCTAATAAAAATGTTTGGCATTTTATGAGTGTTATTTAAATCTTTCACGACAAATTTTCAAGGAATGGCTTTTTTCTTTGTTTATTCATTTTGTGTCAAATATTACATGTGAGTAAATTACAAATTAACATGGAAAGCCCCATTTTACTTTTTATAGCCATAGATTCATTTTGTGCTAATATTTCAAATCCATTATATATAGTCTTGAAATAAATTTAGTTTATAAAATTCTGAGGAACACTTGGGATTAAAATCTCACTTTAAACATGCAAAGCCAGCGAAAGTTTAAGTGTATTTGGCTGTTTGTAGTCTCATATTGTCATTTTTGTTTACAGATAAAGAGTTTGCCTTTGACAATTAAAAAAAAATTTTTTTTTGCCTTTGAAACATTAAATTCAATATTGCTACTGCAAAGGGTCTAAGATTGTGCTGATTTCTCATTTCTTGTGCTTAAGGTCTCTTCTACATATAATACACACACACACACAAATCTCGCAACGTTTAGCATCAATCAACACATGAAAATTTATAGTGCGATATATCCTAGCTGAGCACAAAAGTGTTCTGAAAAATCTTAATGTGTATGCCATAAAACCAACAACAAATTTTCCTGATAGTTCTTAGAAGCACGTTCATTGTCAAATGCATTCATTGCTTTTATTTCCCTTTTCAATATCTGGAATTCCTGAGGATTGAGATGTGGTATTTTTATTAAATCCATATTCCATAGTCGATCATGGACACATTTTTCCTCCTGTGACTTATATCCTTGTAGTTCATGATAGATCACAATGTCAAGAAACTGATCTTATTCCAACACTCAACTCTATAGGGCAAACATCCTGTTGCTTTTTATTTTGAAGGAGAAGAAACAAGATGATTTAAAACAGTAACTTGAATGTTTATGATTCTTAACTAATGCTGTGGTATATTGTGTGTTTCACACCATCTTTTGGTAACAAGTGTGTGTTGTATGGACAGATGAGCCTAGTAGGTTCATGAAACAGGCATCTATTTTTAAATGATGAGGATTTTCTAGGCAATAGAAATATTAAACAGGGTGGTACAGGAAAATTGTGCTATGGAAGGCACTTTTGGAGAAAAAACAAAAAGACAAGTATTAAAATTTAATATCCCCCAAATTTTACTATGTCTTTTAACCTTGATGTAAAGGCCAACCAAAACATGGTAATATTATTACATGATCATCACTTTATATGAACTTTAAAATTAAAGATTATTTCATCCATTTTTCCAAAAAATTAAAACAGTTTAATTAGCCTTGTTATCTTTTTTAATTTTAATTTTTAATATTAATTACAGTTTATTCACTTTGTATCCCAGCTGTAGACCTCTCCCTCATTTCCTCTCGATCCCACCCTCCCTCTCACATCTCCTCCCATTTCCCTCTCCAAGTCCACTGATAGTTGAGGTCCACGTCTCCTTCCATCTGACCCTAGCCTATCAGGTCTCATCAGGACTGGCTGCACTGTCTTCCTCTGTGGTCTGGAAAGGCTGATCTCCCCTCTTGGGGAGGTGATCAAAGAGCCAGCCACTGGGGTTCATGTCAGAGGCAGTTCCTGTTTCCATAATTAGAGAACCCACTTGGATACTGAGTTGCCATTGGCTACTTCCAAGCAGGGGTTCTACGTTATATCCATGTATGGTCCCTGGTTGGAGAATCAGTCACAGAAAAGACCCCTGTGCACAGATATATTAGGTCCTTGTGGAGCTTCTGTCCTCTCCAGGTCTTACTATCTCCCCCTTCTTTCATAAGATTCCCTGCACTCTGCCCAAAGTTTGGCTATGAGCCTCAGCATCTGCTTTGATACCCTGCTGGGTAGCGTCTTTCAGAGGCCCTCTGTGGTAAGCTCCTGACCTGTTTCCCATTTTCTCCCTCTTCCCATGTCTGTCCGGTTTGCCTTTTGGAGAGAGGATCTTACCCAAGGTCCTCCTTCATGCTTAGCTTCTTTAGGTGTACAGATTTTAGTCTGTTTATCCTATATTATATGTCTAATAGCCACTAATAAGTGAGCATATACCATGTGTGTCACATCTTATTAATATGGCTAATTACATGTCTCACATCAGTTGAGATTATCTAAAAATGATTCATGCCTTATATATTCCAAGAACATACCACCAGTACCCTGTCACTGTCATAATATCATTTAAGAAGTCAAAATGAATGGCATGATAGCATTAAAGAAAATCATTACTACTCAGAGTTGATTAGACTTCTTCCTGGTTCCAAGCAAACTAAATACAGCCTGTTTTCCCTCTGGTTAGTTTTGCATTGTCCTCACAGTATTTGTGTGCCTTGAAGCCTCATGGAGCTGAGAGACAGTTTCACTTTCAACTCTGAAATCCCTACAAAATGCCAGACTGAAATGAGAAAATCAGGACTGTTTGCCTTGCATCTTTCTCTAGGACCTGTACATTTTTTTTTCCCTTTGGACTTGTTCATATGCTAAAAACTACATTTAGTTGGAAATTCTGTTATCCTGTGATTCAAATCAATGCAGACTCAAGTAGGCTTCCTAGGCACAGCCGTGTGACATATTAGATTTCCTTTTCCTACAGTTTCAAAAATCATTACTTATGACTCAATTTAGAAAACATTTGAATAAATATTTGATATTTAAGACTATACTAGTCGCTTCAGAGACTTGCAAAGAAGTATAAAATGAAATTTCAAATTTTGCTTCTATCTGTGAGACTTTAGGATTGTGTCAAAATATATGATAAACATACCATCCACATTACCATGTATGGTGACAAACAGCAGAGAGCAGCATGTTTCAGAGTATCTGAAGGGTAGTGGCTTGGTGATTTTATGAGTCTAGTCTAGGATGAACTGTGCATACTTTTCTGTCTTCCTGTATTAAAACATTTAATCGTGACATTTTAAGATGTAGAAAAATGTGTAAATAGCCATTTTCTATTTCAGTGGGCATTGCTTGATTCACATGTTCATAAATGATAGTATACACGCAGACTGAAGTGAGTAGTTTGTGTTCGAAGTGGAGTGTAATAGAGAGGTCAAAGTCTGGCATTACAGTGTGGCACTGAACATGATTTTGGAAGCTTTGTGTCTTTCTGACCTTGGAAAACATATTTAATGTTTCTTTACTTCCATATTCATATATGTGAACATCATAATGGTTATGCAAAGTTTTTATAAATTACAGGAAATGTGCTTTGCAGAAGGACTTGACTAGAATATACTGCAGCACATACACATTAGACTGACTTAAATTTGTGAGTCTGTTTAGTAGCTTTTCTAATGTTAAACAATTAAACTATATATTTACTCATATTCAAAAATATATAAAGGCATTTTATTATTAGCATAGTTTAAGGACTCAAACTATTGATAGATTGTATTTGTTTGAGTGCATATACTGTGGTCCCAAAGGAAATGCAAAGAATTAAGGAATTATGATCAAATAAAACACATAACATGGTGTTACAGTGTAGTGTTTGCAAAGACATCTAAACCCACCAGAGGGAAAAGACAAGATATACGTTAAGCAGAATTAATACCTTATAATTAGTTCTGAAAGACTGTATGGTTTGCCATACAAAGAATAAAAAGTGTTGGAGGTAGAAGGGAACTCACATGAAGACTGAAAGCTTAGGATACTATTCTTTTAAACAGCTGAGTTCAGCCAGTCTAGACATCAGACTTCAAGAGATGCTAGAGATATTTAGGCAAAGAAGACACTAGATTGGTAAAACAGAGATCAGAGAAGGACTGTCTATGACATATTTGGAAATTTGATTTTCAGCATCATCCTATGTCGGGAGTGGCACCCGGGAATCAAGACTTAACTATGAAGGGCGTATTTAATACACAACAGCTAAAGCTCAAGTCATGTTTTAATCAGTGTCACACCATGTGGTATGACTGGTTGTCTTTGACTACAGCATTATATTATTCTTTCTCATACATTATGCATACATAGTACATCTATAATGTAGTTTATGTGCCTTAATGTATTTTGTGTGAAACTCAGTATGCTCAGTGTCTGAAATTCTTTTCTAGAAATCTGTTTCTCGGTGTTACTTTTATCTCATGTATATTTTAGTTTCATCAGGAACAAGTACTAAATTGGTACCATGTTATTCTCTCGTCCAGTCATTTTTTTTTCTTTTTTCTGTAATGGGTGACATTTACTTTTACATTCTCTGAAGGATGCCTTAGTCATCACCCTAGTTAGGTCTTATGCTAAACTGAGCTTGTGTAGGATGGCAGCCAGAACTTCTCTGTGTTCTCACCATCATCTTCCCTATTCTGGGCTCTGACCTGTACATAATCACATTTATTCTATAACGATCAGTGGTAAGAGAATTTACCTTTAATAAAGAAAATAGGGTTGAGGACTTTGATTTCCTCCCTCTACTTTCATTTTAGATTATATAGTTCTACCATTTGACTTTGAATAATCAGTTTTGTGTAGATTTTCTCATTTCTTCCAGGTTAGTTAGCTAATTGTGATAGTTTCTAAATAAGTGAAAGTCAGATTTACTAGGTTGTTCACATATATAATTTGTGCGTTGTCTTTTTGCCAGGAAAAAAAAAAAAAAACCCTAGATTTTTAGGGAATTTTCACAGTATTCGCAGACACACTAAATCTGGCCAGTATTAAGAACTAAACTGATCCATAAATACTTGTGGTTGGTTTCACCTTTATTTTATTCAGCCTAATAACAAGTATTGCTCTGTAGATCATTGTTGATGGTTGCAGACTCTGCTTTCATTCAATTAAGCTGGTAACCTTTTCAAGAAACTGCCTGGGAGAAAGCCAAGAATTCCAGTCAACCGATTTCTTTTTTTTCAGGGAGCTGAACTGAGATCATCTTAGCCTAGAAAATGTTCCATGTAGGCCACAGCTGTGTTAATTAACCTTTTATTAAACTACTGTTCCTACAGTCAGAACCACAGATAGGCAAATGTAGTAAAGAACCAAAGTCTAGATTTATATTTTGTTTGAAGTAATTATAGTGTTGGAAAGATGTAATGAAAAAAGGCCTGTGAGACACGTGAATTCTGAAGGATGCTCTGTGTATAACATGAAAATTCAGATTCTGCTCTTCTTGTTTTCCCTCTACAGCTATGCCCATGTATATGCAATAAAATTATATCCGGTGTGTTTTAGATAAAGTTTTGCTTTCTGTGTCAAGTTTTTAAATCATGAGGGCAGCTATTATGCGTGAAAAGCAGTAGGAAATCTGATCAAATTCACTTCTCCTGATGAAATGGAGAATTGTCATCTAGACTTGTGTGTTTGACCTATGATGAACAGGATGAGTATAGAAATTCTTGTTTATCTTCTGCATTCTCTAGAATGTGGAAGCAGAGAAAGGACACATTGTGTTGCAAGTATAGGGTAGGACTGGAAACAATAACTGAGTGTGTGTAAAGCCTCTGGAGTAAATACTAGGATAAGCCAGAATGGGCATGGTGGTGGGTTAATCATGCAGTTAGTGAAGATGTCTCACCTTTCATGGCTGTAGGCAGTCATCTGTACAGCCATACATTTCACTACAGACACATGGCAGAAAAGCATTTGAATAGCAGGATATTCATATCTAAATGTGGAATGATTGAGAGAAATCTTAAAGGCCCAATACATACTCATTTGGGAGATAGGAACATAGCTCAGTTTTCCCGTTTGTGTGGCACACATGAGGTCCTGCTGTGGATTCACAACACCAGAGAAAGAACAAACAAGGGAACAAACTCATTCGTTTTAAGGACTGGTAGCAACTGCATGCTTGAACAAACGTACTTGAGCTGGCTTTATTATTTGTGTCAACCTGATTAATATTTCTGAATCTCTGAGAAATTAGAATCTACAAGGAAAAGAATACTGAAAATTAGTTGTGAATACTGGGTTTTGATAAATTTGAAAATTAAGAGAAACTTAATTTTCTGATGATGGCCTGTATCATCTTATGCACAATTCAAATTCTTGCCCACATGTTTTTGATTCACAGACTTTTCTCCCGCATTGTGGCAGGATTTACATCACCTGATGCTTCTGGCTTTGTAATTCTATATTTTTTTAACTCCATGCTGTAATAACAGGAGTTAAGTTTTATCTCTTTGGTCCAATTAACAGGAGGAGAGTAGTTAGATACATGGGGCTTGGAACCTCAGGAGAGGAATGCAGTGGGTTTATTTTGTGTTGTAAACAACCTCTAATCTCCATGGGCAAAAAGCTGTATATAATAAAAGATTAAAGAGTCTAAAGTCTTAAGTAGTTTTCTTAGGGTATAAAAAAATGAGATAACTGGCTAACATATGCTAGTTTTAAAATTTATGGCCTTGTAAAATGAAGAATAACTGAAAGCCTTGAACTGAGCTGGGGTTTTTTGGATGTTGTGGAGGTCAGTTACTTCCAGAAAGTGGAAGACCCTGGCACAAAGAATAAGATAATGTGCAACGTTAGCTTCAATTGATGACTTTCTGACTTTACATCCAATTTTAACATTAAAGATTACAGTCTTTAAAATTTGAATTTTAGAATATGTCTCTCCCTTCAACCTTGCAAAATGCATATGTCAATGTGTATTGATATGTTAGAAAAATTCCCCAAGGTAATATAAATTTAATATGAAATCCTGATATGGTAACTTTTCAACTTTAAGTAAAGCCTTACATGTCTCCTGAATTTTTATTCAGGTAGATACAACTTGATAACAAACCCAGCAGTAACTTTTTCTACCTTAGATAATACATCTGTCATGATTCTAACAGTGATTCCATTCTTGGAGGCTATTTGGCTTTCTTGACTTCTCTAGCCATCTACACCATTACACAATAAGGGTTTAATCTTAGGGTTTTCCTGAACTTGGATTTGGGTCTTCATTTTGTAGTCTTTTTTTGGCTTTGGGATTCTTTCAGCTCCAGCCCGATCATCCAAGCTTTTCTAAGATTTACTACTTCACTAATTTTTAAAATAATGGGACTAGAGAGATGGCTCAGAGGATACAGCACTTGCTCTTGCAGAAGAACTAAGTTCTCTTCCCAGCACCCACATGGTGGCTCACAACCATCCATAACTCTAGTTGCAGGGGAACTGACGTCTTATAACATTCATGTGGCATACATAGGTGCTCACATTGCACGTAAGGACTGGTGCTTGTGCTAGGTCTGAGCATCCGAGTTTGTCCCTGGGAGCAATATGGAGGAAGGATAAAACTGGCTCTTGAACGGTGATCTCTGTAGGTAAGATATTCATATGCACAAAATTAAATCTAAAAAATGCATTTAGTTAAATATGTTCACACATGCTCATAAGATAGAGGCAGCATGGCTTATTTAGATGTGGTTAATAGGGAGCAGTTCTTGTCTTTAAGAAACGAGCTATTTGTGAGTCCCTGGGTAAGGGGAGCAGTGGTTGTCTCTGACAAGAACTCATTTGCCTACTCTTTGATCACTTCCTCCTGGTGAACTTTGCTAGCTCACAGAGGAAGAGGATCCAGGCAGTCCTGATAAGACTTGATAGGCTAGGGTCAGATGGTAGGGGAGGGGGGACTTCCCCTTTCAGTGTACTAGGGGAGGAGGATGGGGAGAAGACACACAGAGAGAGAGAGAGAGAGAGAAAGAGAGAGAGAGAGAGAGACTAGGAGGAGGTGAGGGAGGGGGCTGCAATTGGAATATAAAGTGAAACAAATTATAAAAAAATAAAGAAAAGAAAAAGGCATTCAATTGAACATCATTTCTGTTGAAGCTAGATGTATTGCACTGATTCAGTACACTGTTAATTGATGTTTCTGAGCAGCATTTGTGGGTATCCAATATTCTTCTGTGCTCCTCCCTCCAGGTTTGTGAATTTCCATAGAGATTTCAGACAAACACACACACACACACGCATGCACGCATGCACACACACACACAGAGTAGGAATTTGGAGTGATTTTCTAAGTTTAATAATTTAGAGTTTAATATTATTTTTCGTTCTTCCAAATGAGTTTTGCACCAGAGACAAACATCTTTTTGATCTAAATTAGAGTAGCTCAATAACTGCAGTAACCCATAGATAAGCCTCGCGTGTCATTCATTGTTTTACAAGAGTAAAATTGTGGGAAGCTTAGCGAAGAGTTAATGTTCTTAACTGCCATTTTGATAATAAAAATGTGGTGGGATACTAATGAATTCATTTCATTTTAATTTTGAACTAATGTTTTTTTTTTTTTTTGTTTTGTTTTGTTTTTTTTCCAGAGTTTTGTAATGTGGTTCACATTGCTCATAAAGACAGTGCTGTTTGTGTTAGGTCTGAACATATGAGTTTGTTCCTGGGACCAATAAGGTGAAAGGAGAGAACCAGCTCCTGAAAGTTGGTCTCTGAACTCTGCTTGCACATCATGACGTATGGGTACCTCCCAAACAAACAAATAAACAAACAAATGAATAAAAAGAAGTTTATGATAGGGAGTCTTAAACAAGTTCTGTAAATGAAATAATTTACAGACCTAGATGGAAAATTAAACTTTACTGGAATGTATTATTAATGATCTCTCCCATAAACAGCAAATTGTTAGACAGTGCTACATACGCCATCACTCAGCATTTAGTTTCTTTTTCTAAGGAAGGTGACAGACACAGTTTAGCAGGACTAAAAGCCTCTCTTTCTAACATGTGTCCCCTTAGAGCAAGTCACAAATGCATGATACGCCTTCACAGACTGAAAGACTGGCTGGATTACAGGAGCCTCTCTCTCTCATTTCTCACTTCTGCATTTTACTTGGAGGTCGGGTTGTCCTGGGTTTGATTAATTTGTTCCATATTTCAGTTTTGTCCTTCTTCTTCTTCTTCTTCTTCTTCTTCTTCTTCTTCTTCTTCTTCTTCTTCTTCTTCTTCTTCTTCTTCTTCTTTGTCATTCTTCCTTTGATTTTAATTAACTCAGATGCTGCCACAGGTGTAACAGCTATGCTAAGGTGATGAGTAGATGTTACAAACTGGACCAGCAAGGGTGCTGCAATTTTCATAATATCCGAATCAGAAAGAATACAGCATTTCTAATTAGAAGTGTGCTCTCTTATCTTGCTAATTCATATAGCCAAATAAATGTTTTCCCATGCTCCTTTTTGCCTAGGGCCTTATAAAGTTTAAGGATTTCTTGGACCTGAGTTGTTCAACTGACACTTTTTTTTTTTAAAGTTTTGAATCTAACTTAATTTCTTGTATTAATACTGCATGCGAAATTTATTCAATACCTCCTTGCTGGGATAACTTCATTGCTTTAAACAATGGAAAATAAATGACCAAATTTTGCGGAAGATAAAACTGCTTTGTTTTTTAGCTAGTAAGTTGTGTTCTGAGAGTGCTTTTGAAAATGTGTAATGTTGTTAATTCATTCATTATTTGCCCTTTAAACTTAGAGCTTTAAGGAGAGAAGGGAAAGGGATAGTGTATCCAGTCTTCCATGAGCATTCAGACAGTATCTTGTTCAATTAAAAATTCTTGTTAGGTCAGACATAATGGATTCTTGTTGTTACTTTAGTATTTATTCAATGAAAGAGATCGATACTTCTTGTCCCCAAGGGAGCTGCAACGATAAGAGACTGTGCAGTAAGTCTCTCTGTTCATTACAAACTTTAGGCTGGCAGCTGGAGAGTATCTGCTCCATATGTAATTTTAATTAGAGCACCAAGGTGGAATGGGAATTCAGACATTCTTTTGTCATCTGTAATAGCACACATACTTTGTTAGGAGCATTTTACGTTGTCTTTCCTTTTTCATGTACACCTTTGTATACCTTTTCTTTCTCTCTCTCTCTCTCTGTCTTTCTCTTCTCTGAATTCTTCCCTCCTTCCCTCCCTTCCTTCTTTCTTTTGTAAGAAATGATGTTTAAAATGACAAAATTATCTAATTTTGATTTTGCAATGTTTGGCCACCATGCACTTGAACCCCCTTTTCTCAGGGTTGAGTAAGTTAAATCTTCTCATGGAACATTGCCGACTGCCAGTACCAGATAGGTAGAGAAATGATCATTCTTCATTATCATTTTTGCCAAGTTTTAAATGTGTCTGTGTTTAAATTTAATGAAACTGATTTGTGATTTTTCTGAAGCACAATATTGAATAAAGCCATAATAAAATCTACTTTGCTTTGCTGCCTCAGATACTTTCCAAATATGGCCTAATGCTTGCTTCAAGTAATACTGTCATTTGCAGAACAAGCTGTCATATTCAACTAACTCTAGATTTAGTTAGAGCTATTTTTTTTTAAATTAAGCCAAGATGCAGGTCCCTGCCTCCCTTCCAGCAGAACCTTACATGAACCATCACATCAAATCTCAAAGATGATTTATGAACTTGCCACTTTAATTCATCTGGATAAAAAATTCAAATCAGATGGTAGACTTGAAAGGTGACATTAACCTTTGTAAATCATTTAATTTTCAGTTATACAGATGAAGAACCTGAGACAAAGAAAAATTAAGTGGCATGTCCAAAGTTACACATCAAACTGATGCTAGAAAACCCTGCTCTTCCATGTTCTAGTTTTTCTTCTAAATAACATGTCAGAGAGACTGTTCTGTGTATAAGAAATAACCACTATTTTAAATTTATTTACATAAGCAGAGTCACTTTCATATCCTAGTTTACTTAGGCACATAAGGCAAGTGCCACAAGGCAAATAATTTAGAACTGTGTAATTTGTGTTTTTTTTTTTTTTAATCACTTTAAAGGTTATAATATCCAGAAGTAAGAGTTAAAACTCTTAAGACTAAATTTTGGACTGTATACTCATGAGTTCAAGGACACTCTCTACTTCTGTGTTTTATGTGAAAGAAATTACTGGTTCAAATACAGGCTATTATTGCTGGAATAATTACATTCTATTGCGGCTAAGTTTTTTTTTTTTTTTGGGGGGGGGAGAGTACTGTTGTAAGGAACATAAATATTTTTAACACAATTAATAGTATTTGTACTGCCTTGCAGTTAATACACTGTTTATTTGAAACCAGACATTCCTAAGAAGAGTAGAGTTCTAGCCATATTAGGAGAGGACTGATTATGATGTTTCAGACTGCAGGAGAGGGAAAAGGTGGAAGACGAGGAAGTAATTGCAGGTGTCATCAGGAAATTAATACTACCAAGAGTGTGCTTACAGCACTGCTGCCGGAGGCAGACCAGATATAGGTGCAATGAGCTAACGGAAAATGTCCCAACACCCACCTTCTGTGGACGCTGATGCAGTAAGTAAGCATTCCCTTAGAAACGGGAGCCCTATGGTTACCTTGCCTCAAGGATCTGATTCTTTTTTTTTACGAGATTCTTCATCCTTTCCATCATTGCCTTTTGTCCTGTCAAAGGGTGAGGCCTGGAACTCATTGCTAGAGTTGCTGCCTGGCTCCTCCGATGCCATTGGATCAAATGGCTGTACTGGAAAGAGAGAGAGAGAAGGAAAGAAAACTATAACCATGTTAATGTTTAGTATTTTTGGAAGACATGTCCAAAACCTAGTTTCCACACTTTTCACATCAGACATTTAGAAAATGATATATTTTGTGACACACACATTCTTGTACAAAACAGACCTGATTGTAAACTAAGGAAGAGAACAGTAAGTGATGATGGTTCTTGCATGATTTTTATATTGTAAAAAAAATGGGTTTTAGAGTTATATTTTATATCTTATTAAATCTGCAGGGAAACCTACTTGAAGTGGTATACATAGAATTCAAATTTAGGTCTTCAGAGTCCTGATCAGACTAGAAACACTAATAAGCTAAAATGAGACTGTGAAATTTACATCTGCTCTTCACAGTCCTAAGGCATTGCTCTTCCCATTTGGATGGAAATGAATGTTAACAATTTTAATATATATATATTGATATTTAAGAATTTTTTTAATTTAAAAATATTGTGTATTTTTTTGTTTTTTTTTTAATGTTATTAGCAGTGTATCTACCCTAGGGCTCTTCTTTTTTTATTTTTTATTTTTTTATTTTTCCCCCCCCTAGGGCTCTTCTAATGAAGATTCACATTATTGTGATCCCTGAGTACTTAGTTTTTAAAGTAACTGAAAAATAAAACTATAAAATAAAATCTGTCCTATGGCATATCCATGAGAATTAGTCCTTTATAAGACCCAATGTCATACCTTTTAACAACAAACATAAATTTTACTAACACAGGCTGAAATGGATAGGGAACAATTCTCTTTGGAACTCTGAGGTAGTATCTCAGGCATTCCAGAGATTGTTAGCCTAAGGCAAAATACACATTGCCTTACTGCTCTCTCTCTCTCTCTCTCTCTCTCTCTCTCTCTGTGTGTGTGTGTGTGTGTGTGTGTGTGTGTGTGTGTGTGTGTGTGTGATTATCAGAAGCAGGATTCTTGGCCATCTCAGAGTTAACATTTAAGTGAGTCTCCTCAGAACAGGTATGGAGAGCTATAATTCATCATGGGAAGAGGTAGATTTTTTTTTTTTCCATATGAAACACCTTAGTGTTCTCTTTGGCTGGAATCGTGAAGGTCCATGTCGTCAGAGAAATGAACCTCTCAGTTCTACAGGCTTTATGTGCACCTGTGTGATGGCTTAAGACAAAGCAGAAGCAACAGAACTTTACAAACACATTAAATTTTAGTTCCAACTGGCAGTACTCTGTTTGATGTGTCTTTGAAACTTCCTGACTGAGTTCACAGTTATGTGAGAACAATAGCTGGCAGTGATGGGGAAATAAGTTCTTGAGTAGAATGAGGCAGTGTGCGCCTCACTCAAGCACATGCCAGGGCAGGTGCCATGCTCTGCAGTAGTTTGTCAACATGAATCACATTCCATTTCTTTTAGTGGCCTTTTTTCTTTTCCTTCATTTTGTTTGTCTGAAGAGAGAAAAGGCATGGTATTAGGTGAGTAATGAGGGGAGGATCTAGAAGGAGTTGGGGATGAGAAAGATTATAATAAAAATATACTGTGTGAAATTTCCAAAGAATAAATTCAACTTGCAAATATAAAGGATATTTGGGGATTATTCAAAATACCTGATTTCTCCTAACTTTTAGGGAAGTTACAGTTACCAACTATGCTAATTAACTCATATTAAAACAGTGTTCCTAAAGAATTGATTTTAAGGTAGCGTTTATGATTCTAGGTTTAAAATTTAATGTATCCATATTTGGAATTAAATAGAAATCTGAAATTTTTTAATGAGAAAATCAGAATGTTCAGATGTTGAAAGTTGAAAAGAAAGTGAATCAATATCTCACATTTTTAGAGAAATTAAAGAACTTGTAAATTAAAATTGCATCACTTATAACACAAATCCTTGTATCTTTGTGTGCCCTACAGTCTATGTAAAGAAAATTATATGACCAGCTTTATTTTTTGAGCATCATTTCAAGTGAAAAAAAAAAAAAAAAGCAGTTGTGGCTTTCATTAATAAGCAATGCTTTACTCTAACATTTCCATATACAGGATTAGATTTACACTTCTCTGACCTCTACAGAGATTCTGCATTTTGAGACTAACACAAGCCAACACTAATTTTGCTGTTGCACTGGCAGAAGTTAAATTTAGAATTGAAAGCTAGGTTTTGAATAACTGACTGGATATTGTATTGTGTGCTTTTCTTGCCGCTGCAATAAAATACATGAAAGATGGGTGTTTGTGACAGATTTGATTTAGCTCACAGTTTGAGAAAGTATAGCCCATGTTGTCTCTAAAGTCTTGGCATTGAGAATGGCTGGGGCATCAGGAACCTGAGGTTACTGGTTAAGAGAGAGCTTCAATCAAAAGTGGAGAGCTTCCGTGGCTAGCTGATAGTTTACAGTCCATGAGCACTGCTAGGACCCTTGTCTAAAAGCTCCCTAATCCCCACCCCCAAGCATGGACACCAGGAATGGAAAACATGTAAATCTACGAGGGACATTTCACATTCGAACATTCCGTTCACATTCATATTGCCTCACCTTCAATTACCTTGATGTTTTCAAGGGGGGGAAATCATCTTTATTTAACATAAAGTTAACCGAGATTATGTAGAATCGTGTCCTGTTAAAGGTTTCTTTGATGCATGATAATAAATTGGACATCCATGAAATGTGCTTCAGTGTTCGGGAAGGTTCTCTGGAATGGCACAGCATGTAATAATGTGGATTAGAGGTCCAGCTCCTGGATTTCGCACGGTCTCACCGACTGTGGGTGACTTCGAGTAAGTTATTTACGCGGTCTTCTCCCTTGTAAGTGAACGAGGACGAAGCCATCTGAAAAATATTCTAGAGACTGAGTAAGGACATGCAGATAGATGCGCTATATGCTATCAGCCCACGTATTAGTACATCTCAGTTCCTTAGCTACTGTTGTTTCTGACAGAGTGTGTACACATGTTGATCCATTCGGGACCGGATTTAATTTACTGCTGTGGAATTTAAGTGGTTTTGCCACCGAGAATAAATATTTAAGCAGGACTTTTGGTTTTCCTCCGAGGCCCTCTTTCCCAAGGATTCTGTTTGGAAGAATCCTTTCCCAGATGGCAAGAGCAAACCACTGCTCTGGCTTTGGAGAAAGTCAGAGTTTGGAGAAAGCAGGTATCAGAGTGAATGCCAGAGTCAGTGTTGCCCACAGCCTGAATGTGACCTGCCACCCAACCCCTTCTTCAGTATACAGAGATGGCTACTTGCTGGGAAATCCACTTTTGGGGGGAGGGCGGGTGGTGAATTTTGTGGCATCGAATTACTTCCATCTGCTCCTTACTCATTATTAAAAGGCAAAGAGAAAAGAGAGGTGGCATTAGAAAACAGAAGTGCAGTTTTATAAAGTCTGTGGTTAAAATTTTGCTTTACTCCCCATCCTATGCCCTCTCACATGTGGCCCAGAAGGAGAGAATGGCTTCAATTACCAGTGCTGCCCATAATGAAAACATTAAGAATTTCTACCTGGCGCTTCCAGTTAACTGCATTTACCCTCTCTCAGAGGAATTTTCAGTGCAAACCGTATTTGTAGTTTATGTTCCTAATTTATATCTTAGTATACATTTTACAGATATTTCTTCCCACAATATATTTTATTCTGACCTTCTAAGAGAAGGACCTTTCTAAAAGAAAGGAGCACAGTAATTATTGGTGAAAATCCTTTTTCAATAAATAGCCTTCTGCTTTCATTATCCCAGATACAATAAAAGAAGCTCAAGTGACCTTCTTGATTAAACAGTGAATCTACATGCAATGTATAAATGAGCAGGGGTTAAGAAGCCTTCGAGTGTGTGGGCACCAAACAGTAGGGGATGAAGGTGCAGGACTTGGAGTGGCTTTGGCAATAAAACGTAAGCTCAAGTGTGGAAGCCTGAGAATTACCTGATGACAGAATCCTGGCATGGGGAGCTTTTCCCTACCTTTCATCATGAAGTACCTCTAAGAGTTTAATGAGCAAATATAAAAGTGATAAATGTTAACGTTATGATATAACCATGGAAGAGACTTCCATCTCCAGCATGCAGTTCAGGAGTTAGTTCCAAATTGTATCCCATTAATGGAAGACAAAAAAGAGAAGGATATGTTATGAGTTTTAAACTATGTTGGCTCCATGTTGAAAACATCAAATTTCTTATAACACAGAATTTCCAAAAGGGCTGGATGCTGTGCTGTGCTCAGCAATTTTAGTCCCCTCATTACTAGCCAAGATTTCTTCAGAAACTGTGCTGAATAACTGTCTTGAAGCGTGATTTTTAAAAGAGCATGTTTAATACGTATCTTTTGTATGCATGTCCTTGGTTGATGATTGGCCAGTGTGTTGGCAAGAAACAAAACAGTAGAAAAACAAACAAACAAAAACCCTTAAGCCACTGAGGATGGGTAGATGGTCTGGCCCATTACTTTCTGTCTTGCTAGAGTGAAGGCTTGAATTTGTCCTCAGAACTCACTTTCAAAGCTGGGGTGCTGGCAGCACCTTATAATTCTAAGATTGAGGCGGGAGTGGGTTGGTAGGGGGTGTAGTGGAGGGTCTGGAGACCACTTGGTTAGCCAGGCAGGCCTACTTAGGGAGCTAAGTAGCTCCAGTCCTATGTCAAATGAAAATGTGGATGTTACCTGAGGCTTGCAAATGCCTGCTTAAACATGTAGACCCTGATACATAGGTGCACTTCTCCACAAGCATAGCACACACAGACTTGTTTCTGGCATTACTGCTAAATACTGTGTGACCTCGAAGAAGGCACTGGTTAACTTTTTCGTACTTTGTATCATTTTGTTAGGTAGCCAACTGATCTGCTCTTCAGCCATCAGACTAGGTTCAGTGGAGAAAGACAGCATGTTGCACTAACCCAGACTATATACTGTCCTTGCAGCTGGGTGGGTGTTGTGTAACAGTCTCTTCTGAGATTGACACATTCTATCCTGCAGGAAACCCTTAAACAGGAAGGTAAACAACATACAGTAGCTCCAGGAAGTCCCTGAAACTGACTATTTTCAATAGGCCCTCTCTGCCAGAGTAAGCAATAAAAGCTGAAAGCCACTCTCAGGTAAGCCACACAGGTTTAAAAAAAAATAAAATAAAATCTGGAAGAAAGCAGAAACTTGAAGACTGTGTGGAAGAGGTTTTGACCAACTGTGTCTCTTAAAAGGGACATGCTCCAGGCTGTTGAATTTTTCTTAGGCTGTGCAGTGTGCTCCAGGTTCCCGCCTTTTGTGCATCTCACCCGTAGCAATGCCAATAAAACTCATGGTTCAGCAAGTTGGACTTAGGTGGTATCTGTACGTTGGTTCGTCATCGCTTCCTTTTCTGGGGGAAGTAGACATGTGTTCCATGTCCCCAGGAAGTTTTTGACACACAACAATTGGGGTGATTATTCTTTGTCAGAGGCCTTACCCACCATGCTATTGACACCCTCATTGGATTACTGTTTACTGTCTGAGCAACTCTGCTCCTCTCTACACTGTGAGCTTATTTGAAGGTAGGATCCATACCTTTATCAAATTTGAACCAGGAGTGTCATACTGTATATGAATTACCCAATAAAATGCCTTCCTCAGTAACAACAAACAGCTATCTCCCAGTGATAGCGAAGCATGTCATGTGACAGGTGTTGGAGCTGAAGGCTGCCTCTATTCTAGTGGGCTGTGTATGGATGCATCAATATTGATTAAGAGAAGGCTGTATTGCACATATGATAATGAAGGTAAACATGTGATCTCACTTACTCGACCTACTGTTTTTCTGTGTTCTTTAAACGTCTGAAATCGTCTGCTGGAGAAGGAGCATGCACATTTTATTTGACCGCAGAGGATACCGCTTTCCCATTGATTCTACTCTACGCACTTGACTTATTTATAAAACTTACCTGGTCCCTGTAGTCCCTTGAGTGGGAACACTGTCTAGACAGTTCAAGACTGGGCACTCAGTTACTTTTTTATCTGAAACAAAAGTAATGTCTGTTGGCCTAAGGGGAGATCTTGTTGAATCTATTTATTGTCTTAAAAAATAAAAAAAGAGAAAACCAAATAAGGATTAAAGAAGTAGACATTTCTGACTCAACTTTTATCGTTAGCTGTCTAAGCAGCAGGTCTGAGACTGCCCTAAAAGCTGGAGACAGACATTAACCAAAAGACAAGCGAGTGGTCTCTGGAGTTCATGGTGCGGCTTGCAGGTGAAAAGCTGAGGATGAGTGGAATGAGAAGTAGCTCCCTCGGGGCAGAGAGTGTCGGGCAGAAGTAGATTATCCTGGTCTGAAAACCAATCCATTTAAATAGAGGCTGTGCTGCTGTAGAGAAGGGAGTATATTATACTGTGCCTTTCTCAGCATCTGTATTGATGTCCTCAATGAAAAGGGCTCTTTCCCAGCATAGCTAAACTCCAGAGCTTTCTTGACAAACCTCATTAGAGGTACATCATCCATAAGATGAGACATTCTCAAGCTATCTGTACAACTTCTTCCATTTGCCTGTATAACACTCTCAAAAACGGTGCTAACTTTTTATTTGTGTCGTGTTTATCACCTTCAAACTTCCATGAATACCATCAGATTCTCCTCTGTATGGATTAGCAAATTTCCGTTAGTCGTTGCTTTACAGAGCTTGATCGCATTTATATTTTGTTCTTTGTCAGGGCTGCAGAGTGCTTTGTTCTTCAGTTAGAATTTCCACAGGTTTATGTAAGGAAGCATTTTTGCATTATGGATTTTAGAATCCAAGCTCTTCATTTGTGATTCATTTTAGTCAACTTAGTTGGGGATACGTAACTGGATTTCGTCTTGTGGGGGATTCTTGATTTCTTCACTTATAACATCTTGCTGTTTTTTGAAAGCTGGAACATTTATTAGTGCAAAGTCAGTTAAATTAAAATTAAAATTTAGAAAAGCCTACATTTTAATTATTTTCTTTTCAACTATGAAAAAAATTTAACCGTTCTAATTTTAACCATGTTAGGTCTTTTTGACATCTATAAATGGTCTTCTACAAAATATAAATTGTATCTTAGGAGATTCTGGTGTGATAATCAAACAATTTATGATTTTGAGAGATAAAAAACACTGGGTTATAAACAAGTTTAAGGTATTTTTGTTTTGTTTGTTTTTTTATTTGTTTTGTTTTGTTTTGAGACAGGGTTGCTCTGTGTGGCCTTGGCTATTCTAGACTCGCCTTATAGACCCATCTGGCCTCGAACTCACAGTGATCTGCCTGTTTCTGCCTCTGGAGTGCTGGGATTACAGGCATGTGCTATTGCACCTGGTTAAATTTTTATTTATTGATGTAGGTATTGGAATATAAATAATTATTCATGTGCTGTTCATTAAGATCTCTGCACAACTTTTAGGGTGTATTTTGTTAGTTTCTGGCTACCTCTGGCTGAAGTTTATGATTTATACATATTTACACGAATTGTTTTAGGGCCAGCCACCTGAGTTCATGCTCTGATTCTGCTATAGAGTGTGTGTGTATGATTTCTTAGACAATGAAGGCATTTGCATTTTTGAGCCCCGGGTGCTATATTTGTGCTATAAACTTGACAATTGTGGGAGCCAGAGTTAGGTTAGTGAGCAATAGAATAGTTAAACTGTTGAAGGACACACCGAATTTCTAAGGCCGCCTGGCCTTGCTGCAGGCACATAACATGCACAGTGCCTAGCATAGTGCATGGCACAAACAGACGTGAATTACCATTATTTCTGTTCTTTCTTTATCACCACTTACTTTATTTATTCCTTGCATAAGTATATACGTAAGTAATTCCACCCTTTGCGGGGGGGGGGGGAGTTTAAATTGTTTTGAGACAGGAGTCAGTACGTTGGCATTGAAGTGACCAGCATCACGGGGATGTAATGATAAGAATGTGAAAACAGGAGTCTAGAGATCCTGTCCTACCCCAGAGTTACCCCTTGCCAGCCGTGCTGTTCCACAGTCTTCATTTGTAAAATTGGGATGCTCATATCTCTCCTCTGTATAAAATATACTGCCGTGAGGATCAAACAGATGGCCATGTGCCGAACTGTTCAGTGTGATCTATAGCTTTAAATAGATTACCAAAGGTAATGACACTGCTGTTTATATCAGGCCAGACAATGTAAACACTAGCAGTGGTGGGTATTTGAGGAGAATGCCCTTATTTCCTCAGGCCTGTGGAAGCAGCAGAAATATGCTAATCCCCTGAGCGAAATGATCCAAGGATATATAACTTCTGGGAATATTCTCAGTTGTAAGGCTTTGTGACTAAGTGTTAGGGGTTTTTATAGGGCTACTAGGAAATTATGAGGATTGATCAAAGTAAAATCAGGTGACGTTTCCTCTGGGTCTGAACACAGCACTTGAAATCATCTATGACACATCTGATTCTTTCATTTTTAAACTATTATAGCTGTGTTTGGCTGGGTTTAGTCATGGCAGGAGTCATGCTAATATTCGAAAGAAGCAATTTTTTGTCTGCCCCTTTTCTTGCTTTCCAACATTCAGCTAAGGTATAAAGTTCTCTCTCCATTCCCCCACCCCAGCCTCTGTCTGTCTTTGTCTCTGTCTGTCCCCACCCCAGAGGAATTTTTTCCTTCAGATCAATACTCTGGAGCTCTGAACAAAGATTATTAATAAGCTAGTAACAAATAGAATTTTAGTTTTCTAAGAGGACTAAGACATTTATTATGATACTTCTAGTAGTCTTCAGTGTTTCAAATAAGAAACATGACACTAAATTATAAAATGTCTTAAGAACGATTACAACAGTTTGTTTGTTTTTTTTTTTTTTGAATGGGAAAGAAACACTGCAGTGTTAATTTTTTTTTAAACTTTAGAGTATATATATAAAACAAAGAGAACAGGAGTAGGGTATCGTAAAGACCATACTGCGAGTTTTGTAGGTTTTGCATATAGACATGACAACGTAGAGTTCACAGACAATGAAACTGCTTTAGAAATAAAATCCTTGTGTGGATATAATTTAATGCTTTAAGTATGTTGTTGCTCTGTGTCTGTTCATAATCATAAAAGAAAAATATTTCAGACTTCAGCAGATTGGTTCTGTCTAGACTGGTTTTAGGAGGAATATTGCATTATGTGATAATGGAAGCTGGACTTAAGCTTTGGGGCAGATGTATTATAGTTTAGAGCTGTTTCGACTGTTTTGAAGACAAAAGGTATCACCCCGAAACTTCCCTCCCCTGTGTATAACTCAATTGCTGCATCCATAACTAAGCTCATTGCATTTCGGAATGCAGTTTGTATTGTGCCTATTAGATGAAAATTCAGGCCCTTACACGAGGGTTCATCCAGCTGCCTTTCTTTTCATCCGGTTGAAAGTACATTGAGTGAACAACTTATCCGAGTGAGAAAGAGAGAGGATTTTAGTGCTACCTCCATCCAAAAGGTAAAGTAGGACTTTATGATATCTAAGACTCTTGTCTGTGGTTTTGTCTGTTTTTGAGTAACAGGGTCACCTATAGCTGGTAGCTGGATTGTCATGCTTGTTCACAGACTTTTCAGTTTGAGAACTTTGAATGTTTCTGCTAATGATTTTTTTTTCATTAATCACCCACTACAATTCTTTATTTTAAAATTTTCTAGTTCCTCATCCTCTCATCTCTTACCCATGGAAAATGACAAAATCACTTTGATTTAGGGAATTAATGGGAATTACGTTGGCTGTATACACATCTGCCAATAAATGACTGTGGTTGTGCCGTTTTAACACCTTGAGCTACTTTCCTTCTCTGTAACATAAGAATAGGGTTGTGTTCTGACTATTTCATATATAGAGAAAGTGAGTAATATTTCAGTGATCTATGTACTAATTCACATGGATAGGTTCTGAGCACAAACTATACTTTGGAGACTAAGAGTGTCACATTTAGCCTTTAATTTTGATATAAATAGCAAAATAATGAATTCAGATAGTCTATGTCTCTCTCAAGTGAACTTAAAGTATTTTAGCTTTTTTTTTTCTTTTAGTATAACTTGATGGAAGTAAAAGAGGTTTTTGCACATGTGCTATATTGAGTATCCTTTATTAGCCTTGTTTTGTAGTTTCTTGTGTGTGTGTGTGTGTGTGTGTGTGTGTGTGTGTGTCACTACTTAGAATAGACTGTCATTCAGCTGTGTGGTCTGTTCTGATTTGAGCTTACTCATCTCTTGCCTCAGCCTCCTGAGTGCTAGGGTCAGCCACTTGGCCTTCTTGAGTGCCTTTTAATAACATATGCTATTTAGGCAGTTACTGATATGGATTAAATATTTGATACTGTTCATTTAAAATTTCCCTTAGAAAGTGTTCGCTTTTTATTATCAGATACTGATTTTTTTTCCATGGGAAATTCACTTCAAAGAAGATTCACATTCTAAATTTGAGAACTGTTAATATTTAATGGCTTCGAGTGTATCATGCAGCTTTTTAAAAGGGAACAAAAGATTAGCCACAGAAATTCAAATAAAGATGCATATTTTAATGACATTTTAGCATTAACTTCTGTGCCTAACAATAAATACATATGAATTCAGTCTGCTGTAATAGATATATCTACTAGCCTTCTTTGTAGCAGTTAAAGCTATGGGTGTAAAACTTGTGGGTGTCTAGCTGTAAAATAACTGTCATCTTATATAGACCTTATATAGACCAACAAGGTATAGCACCAAAGTTACAACATACTTTTTAAATGAAACATGTTCATAAGAAATAGAAAACTCTCAAATATTTTATATTAAATATCATTTAGATTTATAGCTTCAAGTAAATGCTGATGTAAATAATCTAATAAATCAATGTGTATAAATATATAAAGTCAGAAATTAGCACACAGTTTATTTTAAGGTAAAATGATACTATTTTCTGTTTTTTTTTTAAAGTTTAATTCTTTGAATTATATTGCTTATGAGTATGCTGTTCTGATACTGAAAAAATATATTTCAAAGGTTTTTAGCTTTGTCCATTGGTATTGTTTCCTTGTTTACTTTTTAATTTACATTTATTGTAAATATGACAGTATTTCTCAGATCTAACCTCATGAATAAACCTCTCTCACATATAAAATCCTATTCTTTTCTGAGGGATTAAGTAAAGAATTTATATTCTCTAGGATAGCCCTATTTTCATAGACTAAAAATTGTTAACCATCAAGAATGACATTGAAGAAGGTTCCTGTCCTGTTTCCTGTCTTCTCCTACTTCCGATGTCTACCCTATTTACCCTTCTGAATGAGGTTTCAGCCTCTTCCCTTGGATTCTTCTTGTTATTTAGGTTCTTTAGGACTATAGATTTTAGTATGTTTATCCTATATTATTTGGCTAATATCTACTTATATATACCACATGTGTCTTTCTGCTTCTGGGTTACCTCACTCAGGATGAATTTTTTTCTTTCTAGTATCAAAGCAGATACTGACACCCATAGCCAAACTTTGGCAGAGTGTAGGGACTCTTACAGAATAAGGGGGAGACAGAAAGACCTAGAGAAGACAGGAGTGCCACAAGAAGACCAAAAGAGCCAAAACAACAACAACAAGAACAATAAAAACAACAACAGCAACAAAACCTGGGCCCAAGGGCCCCTGCAGAGACAGGTACTCCAACCAAGGACCATACATGGAGATAACCTAGACCCCCCCTGCTCAGATGAAGCTCATAGGGTGCTCACTCTCCAAGTGGGTTCCCTAGTAAGGGGGGCAGGGACTGTCTCTGACATGGACTCAGTGGCTAGCTCTTTGATCACCTCACTGGGGTTGCAGATTTACCAGATTACAAAGGAAGATAATACAGCCAGTCTTGATGAGACCTGATAAGGCAGGGTCAGATAGAAGGGTAGGTGTTCTTCCCCTATCAGCAGACTAAGGGAGAGGCATAAAATTAATTAATTTAAAAAAAAAAAAAAAGAGGAGGGCTTTGAGGACTTGACTCCTGGATGGCATTTAACGTGTATAAACAGGTGTATAAAACAGGAAAATTTGAAGTTTGAGTCTTTTGGCTCAGATATTTCTTTTCTTTAATTCGTTCTTAATGTCATAAGGCCATGGAAGCAAACTCAAAAGAGAATAAGGCGAAATCAATCGGTAGATCTCTATTTCTAAATTCTGGTATGTTAGCTGATCTTAACTGTACATTTCTCACTTGTTTCTCTGCACAGGGTGGTGTTATTAGAGCCGTGACATTGACTCGAGCAAATAAATTAGTTTCATTTGGCTGCATTACGTAAGAACAGCAGGTATTGTTAAGGTTTAAAAGGTCTTCTCACTGCATTCAGCCTTGATTACTGCATTCACCAATAACTATCTTCCATATTACACAGTGTTTTTCTGATCAGGTCAAGAACTTGTCTCTTAGCCTCTGGATTACTTAGCTTGAAGATTTATATC
Source organism: Psammomys obesus (assembly GCF_907164565.1). Lineage (NCBI taxonomy): Eukaryota > Metazoa > Chordata > Mammalia > Rodentia > Muridae > Psammomys > Psammomys obesus. The sequence goes on along the minus strand of NW_026596117.1, from coordinate 5,889,902 downwards.
GAACTCCATTTTCATTTTGTCATTTCAAGTTTAAATGCAATGCTTGTTGCTTTTCTATAAGGAAATATACAATATAATAACAAATAATAAAAATAATTTTTATCACTTCTGATATATCAAGATGCTAGAGAATTCTGTCTTGAAGATCCAAAGCAGTGTTTCTCAACCTTCCTAATGCAGCAAACCTTTAATACAGTTCCTCATGTTGGGGTGATCCCCAACCATAAAATTATTTTGTTACTACTTCATAACTGTAATTATGGTACCATGACGAATTATACATCTGATTTTTATGATGTTCTTAGGCAATCCCTGTGAAAGGGTTGTTTGACTCCAAAGTGGTTGTGACCCACAAGTTTAGAACCACTTCTCTGGATAAAATTCTTCATGGATAGTATATTAGTTACTTTATAGGTGCTATGACGAAATGTCTGACAGTGGCAACTTAAGCAAGGAGGGCGCTTTGGGGGGCTCAGAGTCTTTGGGGAAGCTTTGAGAGCGGCTGATTAGGCAATTTGTCATACTGCACCTGGAGTTAGGAAACAGAGAGATAAATAGAGGTGAATGTGGACTTCACTTGGTTTCTCCATTTTGTTCAGCCTGGGAACTCAGCCCAGGGCACATTGCTACCACATTCGTGGTGGACTTAACTGTTCACTTTGGTCCTGGGAACACCTCATAAACACATCAAAGGTAAAGCTTCTGGGAGACTCTAAGTCCAATCTAACTGAAAATGATTATTAACCACCCTGTTCCTCTGTAAAGAACACCAGTATGTGAATATAGATTTCTCCCTAAAGTACTGGGAGTAGATATAGCATTTTCCATTAAAACATCGTCAAAAAAAGTAAGCTTCAAAACTATATTTAACGGATGCTTTCACAAGGTCAAATTTAGAACTCCATAGTTAGGTTTTCATAGTACACTTTAAATCCACAATTGAGTATTTCGTAATTATTTTTTAACTATTTCTATCTATCTATCTATCTATCTATCTATCTATCTATCTATCATCTGTCTATTTCTATTTATCTATCATTTTCTATCATCTCTTTCTCTCTCTCTGTGTGTGTGTGTGTGTGTGTGTGTGTGTGTGTGTTTGTGTGTGTTTGTTATAGTTGGAAGTTGGCTTCAGAGGTCTGAAAATTAGATTGGGATTCTGATAACTGTCAATATTTTCTACTTTGAGTTACTTTAATTTATTTTTTGTTTTTGGATGATTTGTGATTTCATGACAGAGACCTCAGCAGAATTTATGTTTAATATAGTAAATGTCTCTTATGTACCAATTTTTATACATTCTCATATTATAGGATGCCTATGCCTATGACTGTTTGTTGAAGTCACTAGATTAAAATGATACAAATTCAAATCCCAGATAGAAGTTAAAATAGAAATTCTACAATAACTGAGACTCGGCCTTGGTCCCAGAACCCATAATGTATATTAAATGGGGGATATCTGTTCCTGGTGAGTGGTCGTTGGCAGTTTGTTGATTCATTGTTGCTTGACAGACTCAGAGTTTTGTTTTTTAATAAAAAACTTCAAATGTGAAAATGTTCTTCCCCTCTTAAGAAACTTCAAAATCTTAAATTGCCCATGAAATCTTTTTGGTTTAGTCATATCACAGTTCTTTTGTTGTGTCTCTACACCCCCTCTACTTTTTTGAAAATGTTCTTATGGCACATGGACTATTAAGGAACCAACACGGGTACATTTGACACTATAGCAGACCACACTTTGTAGATATGACTATGAAACCATGACTGTTTATGTCACTCCTGGCCTCCTCACATATCTTTGCAAATAAACCAACACATTTCTGTGTTTTACTTGAATATAGCAAAATCCATTAGTTTTCTAGCTCATGGTATCAAAGAATTGATGATTAGAAATGGTTTTCCATTAAAGCTGACCCTAAAGAACTGAACATTTTGCTTATTTTGGTTTGGATATTATTGTTTTTGTCTTGTTTTGTTTTTTGGTAGAGACTGTCTCACAGCAGATATCCTGTCCCTCTAGCTCTCATGGTGTTTCTATTCTCTGCTCTAAGATATTCCCTGAACCTTAAATATCAGAGATATGTTGTCATATTTTTATTGATACTCTCCCTACAGTCAGTTGTTGTCCGAATTCTAACTTGTTGTGATTTTCTACAGTGATATTTGCTACAAGAAAGGTTCTTTGCTAAAGGGTGAGATCTACATTTGCCCAAGGGTTTAAGGATAAGCGATTAGGATGTAGGTAGAAATTTTACTAGTTTAGGAAACAGGAAGTAGTGGGTTCTCCTCAAGGGTCCATGGCCTCACCAGCAATGAGTAGTTGGTTAAGTTTACAGTCCTAGCTCTTACTTCAGAAGGTCATAAATCTAATTAGGTAGCTCTTGGTTGACCTCAGGTTATAGGTGCTACTATTCTACCTTCCAGAATTTCTTTCTACTGTGGCCATTTTTGTTGTTCATAGGCCTTACACACAAATAGGACTACTGATTACTTTTCTCTCTTGGCAGCTTGCATGGGTGCTTTTGATTTTATAAGAGACCATTCTTAGAGAGCAGCTCCTCTATCTGATCCAGACCAATTTCTGCAAGTCCTGTGTCTAACACATGTGATTTCATCAGCCTATATTGGGGGTCTCTTGGAACCCCTTTCTAAGAAATTTCTGAAAAGGAGGTTTTTCATGCCTGACATGGAGGCTTGTATTAAATAGTCTGTGGTTTGGGGGAGGAGTGTTGTCACACCAAGCAGTGTAACTTCAAGTAAAATGTTTAGAGACTTGGGTGTTTATATGTAACTTTAAGTAAATATAAAATAATTTGATCCCTCCTCATTTTAAGAAAATCCTCAGGAAGGAAGTGGTAGATTTGGGAGTAGCTAGAGGGAGATGCTGGTAGGAAAATGATCAAAATACATTGCATAAAACTTCCATAGAATTAATAAAAAATGTTATTGATTAGAGAACTGAACTTTTCCAGGGATTTAGCTCAATAATACTTAAAAATAGATGCTCGGGTTCCTCATTTCTGATTCTTTTCTGTTTTCCTTTGCTGCCGGGGTTCCTTACTAAGCAGTTGCTCCCCATGTTGGCTGCGTGGTGAGATCTGCTCTCAGGCCTGAGGAGTACAATACCTTAATGTCTTTGCTCTGCAGAAAAGAGGGACACTGGCCTGTGTACCTGCAGCTATTTTTTTTTTTAATGGCAGAGCATAGAGTTTTTAATTCTCCAAAATACAGTTGAGATTGTTCCTCGATATTTCAGCCTTGACTGTATATTCAAGGATAAAAGAAAGAAAACCATAATATTTTACAATTTATAGGGTTTTTTTTTTTTTTTTATGAGATTAAAGACCTTTCAAATGTCAAAGCCTTAAGGTTGTCCTCAGGATTCTTCTAATTTCTTACTGGCCTCCAAAGGTCTGGAGTAGTTTACTTACTATAATTACATCATTGCCTCTTTGGTTTGGTCCAAATTTGGGAGGACTATACCATGTCCTAATATCTCTTTACCTTGAAATGATCCACAGTTCTGAGTCTACATTCCAGGGCGTTTATTTCTCAATCCTGTAGGTGTGTCACCTTACCAATTTGTGTATGCACTCACAAGGTTGTATCCCTGTCCTGGGACCTCAGACTATAATTGAGCCAGTGTATTCTGAAAGTTCATCCTTGAAGAAATAGCCTGTCCAGAGCAATTTCTTTCCTATCCTCTTAACTAATGTGAAAGGATACTTATGGACTTAACTTCAAGAATCAGACAAACAGCTGCTCAAATGTGCAGTACTTTTCTGTCCTAACACATCTCCAGGAATTCTCATCACATTACAGTTCAATCAGATAAATAGATTTTTAAAGCAAATAGCCAACTTACTTAACCAACAAGACCACTAACTTCCCTTTTGAAATATTATTATCAGGTTATTCTACGACTTTAGGTCTATTTCTACAAGAACCAAAAGCCAGTTGCCTGCCTTATACTTACTTAACTTAACTGATAAAGGTTTGCATTGCTAGGTACATAACAGTGACCAACCTTAATAAGAGCTTGGTACCTAGTCAGCACTGAAATGTGTGGTGACACATTATTACAAGCTTCATGTGAATGAATAATGAATCCAGAAATATGTCTTTCTTTTGTTTTTTGTCCAAAAGTATGCATTAGTTTTATAATCAGTGTTTTTAACCACTCAAAAAATTTCTGTATTATAACTCAAAAATATTTTTTAGTTTAAATTTTTTTGCAGAAATCATAGAAAATTTGTTGGACGTTGCTAAGCTATATTTATCTAGCTATTAGTGCATTTTTTTTTGTCATGTAGTGAAATGGAAGAATTTGCCTCAAGATATTGCATACTTTCCTTAAGATGCCTAAATGTTTGAAAGGTAAAGTTGAATGCTGTTGAAGGATAGAGGATACATTATAAAATTGCCGAAAACGGAAGAAACAAAGAAGTCATGTTATTGTGAGCTGTTAAATACGCTGTTTTTATTCTTGACTTCCTTGCTTTCATTTCCCTTCTTCTGTTTTGTTTGTTCGTTTGTTTGTTTTCCTTCATCTCCTTCAAGTTCTTTTGCACTTAAATCCATCTTTATGTATTGTGCTAATGGCATTGATTTATCTTTTTGCAATAACAATCATTATAAAGATGTGGCTGGCCATAGATTTTTGAGGATGATTTGGGGAAACAAAAAGATGACTTACTCATTACAGAAAAATGATCATTGAGTTATTTAGTATAAGGTTTCATTACAAATTCACCAACTGGTATATATGGACTTTATTTATGGATGTACGAATGAGAGGAAAGAAGTGATATGCATATACTTTTTATTTTTATTTATTTTACTTTTTTATTAATGACACTTTGTTCATTTTATATCCCCCCATAAGCCCCTACCTCCTCCCCTCCCGATCCCACCCTCCCTCCCCTTTCTGCATGCATGCCACTCCCCAAGTCCACTGATAGGGGAGGTTCTCCTCTCCTTTCTGATCTTAGTCTATCAGTTCTCATCAAAAGTGGCTGCATTGTCCTCTTCTGTGGCCTGGTAAGGCTGCTCCCCACTCATGGGGAGGTGATCAACGAGCAGGCCAATCAGATTATGTCAGAGGCAGTCCCTCTTCCCATTACTATGTAACCCACTTGGACACTGAACTGCCATGGGCTACACCTGTGCAGGGGTTCCAGGTCATCTCCATGAATAGTCCTTGGTTGGAGTATGATTTTCCTCTTCCTCCTCCACCTCCTTTCTCCCTTCACTCACCCCCTCTCTCTCTTCCCTGTCCTTGCTTCCTTTGTCTTCTGTAGCTCATTCAGAAGAGAACAATAGAATAATGTTTAGTTTGCTCAGAGTGCCTCAAATCACAAATCTAGAACTTAAGCATATTAAATACTTTGTCTATAGAGTTGATCCCTTTGGTGAGTTGTTTATGTTACCTTGGCATTGGAATGTAGTGTAGTTTTTAGATGTGATAATTTGGAAATTAATTTATCTTTTTGGCTCAGTTGCTAGATCCCATAGAATATTGTACATAGTTTACAATGACAAAATTGTGTCAATTTTGTCTTTGGTGGAGAGTTCTTTTCTCATATGTGGTAGCAAGCCTTTCCGATATCATGGTCTGAGGTCATGATTGGACATCATTCACTGGAAAGAATATGATAGAGTGTATGATTGTTTTCTAAGTTACCCAGTAAAAGCCCTTCATGAATCATTGGTTAGAGCTAGCTCATATAATAATGCTTTGCCCTGATATACGATAATAAACATATCTGGCTTCTTCATTGTTGAGAGTAGGAACTGTGTGCAAGGTATAAAGTGAGAATATCCGTATGGCCAAATAGTGTCCTCCACACTGCTTAAAGTAGGTGAGAAACAGCTCCCGTTGTTTTGTGTAAAGACATGTAAGTAAGAAGGTGCATTTTGAAATTTTTTGTTTTCTGAAATATACTTCTTCTGGCTTAGTGTTTTTCTTATTTTTTTTAATTGTTTTTTTTTATTTTATTTTTTTCTTATCAGTTACATTTTATTAACTCTGTATCCCAGCCGTGTCCCGATCCCTCATTCCCTCCCAGTCCCTCCCTCCCTCCCTCATCTCCACTGTGCCCCTTGCCAAGTCCACTGATAGGGGGGACCTCCTCCCCATTCATCTGATCCTGTTTTATCAGGTATCTTCAGGACTGGCTGTAAAGCTCTCCTCTGTGGCCTAACAGGACTGCTTCTCCCTTGGGGGGTGGGGAGGCCAAAGAACCAGTCATTGAGTTCCTGTTAGAAATAGTCCTTGTTCCCCTCACTATGGGAAACCAATTGGTTACTGAGCTACCACAGGCTACATCTGAGCAGAGATTCTAGGTTACATTCATACATGGTCCTTGGTTGCATGTCAGTCTCAGAAAAGACCCTGTGCCCGGATATGTTTGGTCCTTGTGGAGCTCCTATCCTTTCCTCATCAGACTAATTTTTTTAAGGCAGTGCCTACTGTAATGAGATTTTTTTTTTTCATATATGAGAAGTGGCTATTCAAAGTTTATCATTTGGGGATACTTCTTTATCCAAAGCACTGGTGAACAGGAGGGTTGAAAAGTAATGCAATAGTTAAGGAAAATTATGTACATGTGCATATATATATATATATATATATATATATATATATATATATATATATACAAAAAACTTTCTGATACCATATATATATACATATATATACCATATATATATACATATATATACCATATATATACTATTGTTTTATACAGAAGTGTAGACTTCAGCATGTACCATAATAGAGGAATCATACTAATTTAAAACAGCCATATTTTCCATTCAGCTCCTAATTCTTGAGCTTTGTCCTTTCATGGGCTCAAGTGTATTGTTACTGAACATCTTCAATGAAAATGATGAACTCAGCCTAGACTTTGTAAAACATACATAAATTCTCCCATGAGAAATATTAACATCTCAGAAATGTTAGCTTATTATGTTTCATACATCTTTCTCTTTTTTCCAATTTATGTTTAATAAGATAATTATAATTGTACCAGACTTTTAAAATGACATAAATAATTTTCTTTGATTGGTCATTTGCAAAATTTATACGATTATATTCTGCACAGTAGATTATAAGGATATACATTACAGTAAAAATTTTCTTTACAGCATAGTTGTAATTTATTCTGTAGTACTGAAGTCATTTAGAGTTAAACTATGTGACTTTTTCTCATCAGAATGAGAAATTCTGAATCAGTTTTTTTTTTTTTAAAAAAAAAAAACTTTTAACTAGGAAAATCTTTGAATGTCAACATACAAGTAATTTTGACAAGTGATTTTTGATTGTTGTCTGTCTAGAGGTTGAGCAAATGCTAAAATTAAAGACAAATTGGTGATTTTATTACTGTGCTGTAGTAGCAATGTTTGGGCTAATGCTACTAGAGCCAATAACACTTAAGAACTGTATGACTGTGGGTCACATTTTTCTTCCATTTCTTTTTTTTTTTTTTTCTTTTTTTTGGATAACTTTCTATAAAGCAACTAAGGAATACTGTGTGAAATTATACAGGCTTTGAAAGTACGGTAAGATCTCACAATTTTAGCAGTTGTTATGATTTGGTATGACAGCCGTGTGGGGGAAATACTTAACAACACGTTTATTTTTCCTTTCACTCTTTAGTTCCGACTTGTCTTTAGCCTCTGGCTTTAGCCTCTTGGGTTCTGGGGTTACAAGCATGCACCACCATATCCAGCTAATGATGGGTATTGACTACTTTCACTCTGAAAGAAGTGTGGTGCATCTCTTTGTGCCCATTAGTTATCCTATAATATGCATAAGCAGTTTTGAGCATTCACACATTGTCAGGACTTCCAGTTTACTGGTTTAATAAGAATTAAACCGAACATTGTGTGAAATTTAGTGGGGTTTTTTTGTAAGATTTAGCATTCCAAATTTTTAATACAGTCAGTAGTCTAAGTTTAAGTATGTAGACTTGTGTTTTGTCTTTTTCCATGACTCTCCATTTGGTCACACATGCATGTCCACTGATAAAGAATATAATCTCTAGAGCTATGTTATTTTAGGTCTCAAATACATATTATTTATAATAGCTTAACTTACCATCATAGGAGCCAATTAACTATGCTTCATTTCTCCAGTAATTCTATAGAACATAGATACTTTAATCTCTTACATTTCTAAACATAATTAAATATATCAAAAACGAATACGATTTTACATGAGTGCACTCTTGCACTTTCTATTTTAAGTTGAATTAAAGCACATTTATTTCACTTCCACTTGCATTTCCTCCCTCTGTACATACCAGTTTCCCTTCCCTCTATCCCTGTCATCTCCTCTCTTACTCTCGGGTTGATAACCTCTTTTCTTCAGTTATTATTGTTGTACACATGCATATACCTGTGCACACACATATTCTTTTGCACAAGCATGTAAATAACACCTGGAAGTCTTATTGTGTTCTTTGTTTCTGTATCATTTCGTGGCCTGACTGTTGCATTAATTAAACAATCAGGGGACTCATCCTTAAGACAGGCTAATTTTATCTCTCTCAGCATTTTCTTAGTTCTTTGCCTCCAGGTGGGACCCCATGATATCCCTGACCGCTTTTCTGCCATTGATCAGGTCTTATTTCTGTAGCCACTTCTAAGAAAGATTGTCTCTCAGGAGACTGCCTGGTATTCTGGTTCTTAGCATATGTCTGTCCCTATTCTGAGATGTTCCCTGAGCCAGAAGTGCAGGATCTGTGCTGAAGATACATTCATTGGGTCAGGGCTAACCACAATCCTGTTATGCAACGTGTTAGTTGTGGCTTTCTATGATGATCTCCATTTGCTTCTTTGATAGTGGATAAGAGCTACACTTTCCTTTAAACATGGCTCAGGGATCTGAACAAAGTTTTAACATGTGCATTTCTTTCTTTTATACCCTTCCTATGCTTTTTTTAGATTTAATCTTATTTTATATTTTTAAGCATGTTTTTAATTTATCACTTTCTCTTTTCCCTTTACTCATTCCAGATTCTCCCAGCTACCTTTTTTTTTTTTTTTTACTTCCTCCTCTATTTTCCTACTCTCAAATTGATGGCCTCTTTTTATCTATTATTATGGCATATATGTGTATGTATATGTAGTGTGTATGTATGTGTGTGCAGGCCTCCAAGAGACAAAACCAAACATGAAAAATCAAGATGCAAAAAGACAAGGTGAAAGTCCTCATATCAAGGCTGGACAAGGCAACCCAATAGGAGGAAAAGAGTTCCAAGAGCAGGCAAAGGAGTCAGAGATGAGCTTGTTTCCACTCCCACAAACACACCAAGCTAACAGTCATAACATATATGCAGAGGACCTGGTACAGACACATGTAGGCCCCTACTTGCTACTTCAGTCTCTGTGGCCTCTATGAGCCCTGTTGGGTTGATTCAGTGGGCCATGATCTCCTAGTATTCTCCATATTCTCTGTCTCCTACAATCTTTCTTCTCCCTCTTTTGTGGAGTTCCCCAAGCTCCAAAAGGAGGAACCTGATGGAGAACTCCAATTCCAACTCTATCTCTGCTTGATGTGTGGTTGTGAGTCTCTACCCCTGCTCCCATATGCTGCCAGAGAAAGCCTCTCTGATGACTGGGCAAGGCACCAATCTATGAGCATAACAGAATGTTATTAGGAGATATTTTAGTGATTTTTTTTTTTGCCAGTCCTGTTTGGTTCTTTCCTAGGTCTCTGGGTCCTGTGTCAGGCATTGGCTCCCTCTTATGGCATGGGTCGCAAGTTGGACCACTCACTGGTTGGCCATTCATACAAGTTCTGTGCCATGATTTCCCAGCACATCTTGCAGGCAGGACAAATTGTATATCAAAGAATTTATGTTGGGTTTGTGTCCCAGTTTATCACTTAAAAAAATAACTTGGGATAATTTAAATAATATAGTAATACTGTTTTTCAGGGGTTATTGGTTAGCCAAAAGTTTAATGGGTGTGAAAATACTTAAATACTGAATGTACATGAAGTTCAATAGAGAAAATAGATTTAACTTACAGAGAGCCTAGAATTATTTCACAGTTAAAACCACTTGAAGCTGTAATGAAACATACTCACTTTTAAAATAATGTCTGGAGTATAAAATACACCAGGAAAGCCAGTAAATTAAATCATGTTTGTTTACCTCATTGATAAAGCATTCTAAATTTGACTACAAAAGGAAATATAATAACACTAAACAAACTGGAAGTCTTGAAGCTATACTTTTAAGACTAGTAACATTAATTATAGCTTTTGGAGTAGATACTGACAGTGTCTGGAAATCAGAACGTTGTTCAAATAGCTAGCTAGCTTGCACATGTATGTAATTATCTTGTTTATATAGAAGCATGTTGATGTGTGCATGTAGTCATAATTTTATCTTTTTTAACTCTCCTTTTAAGACTGTCTACAATACAATCTATTCATGACTGTGCTACATGACCAGCTTATGGTTTTATTGGAGCTAATAGTATAAATGGTAACGAGAATGCCTGGGGCCTTTTCTTTGTCAATACTAAAGTTACAGACCTGGAATCAAAGGAAGAAAATCTCCAAAGCCATGAGGTAGCTGGAAGGCAGGAACTAATCTAGTTTATGCAAGTAGAGTTCTTAGGTACTTTTTATATTTTCTTTGATGCCTGTTCTCAGAAAGCTCCTATATCTTCGGATTGCATAGATGAGGTGACAAATAAACCTTCTTGACCAATTAATCAACATTTTAACAAAATATATGCTTGAATGACTTTATGTTCAGACCTGTAATTTCTTTCTAAGATTGCAGGTCCTACTTGAAGCCCTAAAAAAAACAAAGTAAAGAGAGATTTTAGGTGGTTAACTGTCTTCTTTGCTTTCTCTGTCTCAATGCCACCTACTGCTAGTCATAAAACACAGAACACTTGCCTTAGGTGAACCTAGCTGAGTAGGAGCAGTGCTGGTGAGCTTCTGAGACTCATTACATAGCTGCAAGAGGTCCTATGAAATGGAAGAAATGAAAGGCAAACTCGAGTGATAATGGTAGGAAGAGACTTGAGCTAAATGGCCAAGTGAAGGGTACAGATACCAGAGTGGGCAAGATGGTTGCATTTCCCTTCCTCCTTTCATTTCAAACCAGTTTTACTTGGAATGTTTACAGGGAATTGCATGAGACATGATTTCTGAATAGTTATTTTTTAATTAAATGTTATTGTCAAGGCAAGCTTCTTAGAATTTCACCTAAAAGCTTTATAATTTCAAAGAATTCACATGGATAATTTTGAAGTTTATTTACTTGTCCACAAAATGGTATTAAAAACATTTCCTTTCCTGTAAATGGAAATATATAAACATTGGAGGCACTTCCAGTGCAGATTTATGATTCATTTTAGTTATTATATCTATAATTATTTTGGATATATTATAAGTAAGTGCTTTTCCAACATGCTTCACATCAGAGCTTGATTTGTTGGTGAGAAATTAATGATTTCAGATGCAAATGTTCTGATTTATGATGTATTTGTTGAAAACACAGATGGGAGTGAATAGATTCATATATTCCAACATGTTTATAAGCCCACTTTTTAATAAACTTACCAAATAACAAATCTGCTGATAAAAATTCATATCTTTTAAGAATTAGATCTTAAAAGATCTCAAAACAGATCTTGATGAAGTCACAGTCAAAAATGAATTAATTTTATTTTATTTATTTGACGTGTGTGTGTGTGTGTGTGTGTGTGTGTGTGTGTCTGTGTGTTGTATGCATGTACCCATTTCTATGTTTGTATGGGCATGAATGACTTGGATGTGAAGGCTTAAGGCTGTTTTCTGGATTCTCCCTTAGTCAACTTTCTTCACTTTATATTAACACAATGTCTGATCCCAGAGCTTATGGTTTAGAAGTATAGTTAACCATTTTTGTTCCTGGGACCAGTGTTTCTGCCTTAGGCTCCTCTCCTCTCCCTGCCCCACACTGAAATTATAAACAGCCTCTTGGCCTTCCATCTTTAATCTGTGTGCTTCATGTTAATGTTATAAACGTTGAGTCATCACCCCAGCCCCACTATTAATTTAAAACTCCAGCCTTAACTTTCTTAGTTGTACTATCCAAAGCAGGTATTTGCATCTCTGCCAATTTTCCCACTTTAGAGTTGGGGAAAATGCTTATCCTTTTTTAGATAAGCAGGGAAATAATTTAAGAGCTTCTACACAGTGCCTAGAACATACACATTATCCATTTCATGGTCAACACTATATTCCTTTGTTAGCATATCTGTACTTAGATATAGTATGAGAATCAGTAGTGTATAAATTCAGTCAACATTACTTTCCTTAACGTTAAGTAAAACAATGTTGCAGTGCCATCATGAATGGGGTGAGATGTGCTTCATAGACACATGCAGAGTTCCTTTTATTACAGGTTTCTTAATGTTTGCTGAGCATGAAAGTGGTCACAGTTTTGCTTTGTTTCTGTAGAACTATTATTTGGATTTTTCAGTCACTGCTCCATGTTAACAGCTGCCCAGACCTTAGTCTAAGATGCATTGTAATTTTTCAAACCCAATTTCATGCATAATTAATGAAAAACAAATATCAAATATAAAACAAACATGAAAGTACTGAGCTTACTAACTAGGCTAGTTATTTTTTAAAAGACATTAAGACATTTCATACTTTACCATACAAGCATATGGAGCTCCTTTTCCCAGTCTGTATACTACCTAAAGGAGCTTGAGATAAATAAGAATTCCAGTATAGATGTACTGGCATTGCCTTTTGGCAGATGTGTATCTTTAAACATTTGGGTAGATCTTACATTTTTAAGTATAAGTGTCTGTGGTTTGATACATCAGCAAAGCTAGCTGAACTTGTTTGTTTGTTTGTTTATTTTGTTTTGTTTTGTTTTGTTTGTTTTTGTCTTTTTTACCCCTGTTGTGGTTAACTGGATGTTGAGAAAGACTCATGCTGGAATGCAATGGTGAAACCAGAACCAGAGAATGACAGGTTGAGAGTCACCAGAAGTAAAACAGAAGGCTGGGTAAATTCTTCCTCAGAACAAATCTGTAGACTAGCTGAAAGATTGCAGTTGGGAACAAAGATAAATTCATTGTGTTTTCAAGGGTTACATGTGTAAGCCAAGGCTTGGGGGGGGCTCAGACACCCCACTATGCCTTTCAGCAGGTTTGTGATTTCAATAGATATTTGAAGGACCAACGAATCAGCCTTTGGGTCTTGAGGCCCCTTGTATTTAGATATATAAATTGCATCAGGATTTAAAATATATCTACTGTAAGAACAAGATATAATGGATTAGAATTAAGGGTTTTACATTGCTTCTTTTCCCACAAAACCAACATTACTTCATGTCAAAACACGGTTTGTTTCCAAAGTGTAAATAGCAAAAAGCTTTACTTGAAATTTAATTTGGAAATAAAGACTCATATTTCTAAAATATATTATTATTGTAAGAAACAACTTTGAGTACATTTACTTTCAGAATTCAGTATTTCTTAGCACTGTGAAAAACGTGTCCAGCCATGTTTTTAAAGTATGGCTCTTCCAAAGTACTCATAATTTATATTTCTTTTTTTGACTCATTCTTTTAAACTTATATCTGTGTAAATAAAATTTATACTGTGATGAGTATAAATATATATCACAATCATGTGATTTGAAATCTGTTGTTATAGAATCTAAAAAATGTGAAATTACTTTTATATTACTTGATAGTCTCCTGACTTCAAGACAATATAAATAGCATGAAAATTATAGATCAGCATTTAGCACATTAATTTATAAGATAATTTCTTAATAAACAATAAGCAATTACCACGTTTGATATGATCTATTATCCATTTTGAGGGCACAGTTTATTTTAAAACTGTTCTGTTGCTTGGGTTGACTTACTCTTACTGGGTTTACTAACTGAACAGATCTCAAAAATGTTTCTAGGTGAAAACTTTCTTATTTTATGTTACCCATAGACACAGGTTTTATGTCTTCCCTTACCTGTAGTCATGATGTTCTGAAAATAAGAATGAAAATTCTAAAGATAAGCCACTTATATGTTCAACAATTTTAATTATTCTAAATTTACAAATCTGCTGAAACAGACACACCAGCTATCCAAGGCTGCCTCAGACTTGGGTTTGCAAACATTCTCTATGAAAAGTCAATGGATTTTTTTGTTGTCGTTGTTTAATTCATATATTTTAAGTCTTTTTTTTTCCTTTATCTACCTGTAGGTAACCATGCTCTGAAAATACAAATGAAAATTAATCTATTTTAAATCATTTTATTTTTCAAGATTTATTTTCACTTACTTACTAGTAGGTATGTGTGACTGTGTCTTCCACTGTACGCTCATGCCTAAGCTGATCAGAAGAGTACACTGGATCCCCTGAAGCTGGGATTAGAGGCAGTTATAAGCCACCCAGAGTGGATGCTGTGGAAAAGCAGTGATCTCTCTTAACCAAGGAACCATCTCTCTTGCTTAACTCATATTTTAATTTGTACACCATTCTGGGTAGCATAGGATAGTTGCATGGTGGGTCTATCTAACAACTGATTCATCTCTCTGCCCTGCATTTACATACTAAATTTGCTCCCTGCCAGTCAGGGGCAGCCAAGCCTTCTGGGTCATCTAACAGGGGTGGTGATACTGCAGTACTCATATTCCAGTTCATATTATTTAATGATGCCTCAATTATAAACATGTTTATAATTTGTGTACATTAAAGTGAATCCATAAAAATGTTTTCTTACAGCAAAATGGTGAATGATTTATGCTTCATGAGGAAGGAAAAATGTATACCGAGGTTGTTAAAATATATGGAAAGAATCATTTCACTGTCCATGAAATTGTGAAGGAGGAAAATTAACTGAAGTGTATGGTACAGTTACGTTGCAGCCCCTAGGAGCAAAAGCTGACTCAGTGCCTTGTGGTGGTTAATTACCTGAAAAAGGCATTAAAGTTTTGGGTTGAACAGTTGAATAAAACATATGTCTGATCAATGTACTAGAAAACATTGTATCTACATAAAGACTTCGTGAAGGATCTTCTCAAATAAGTGATACCAAGTCACTACAGCAAGTAAGGGATCATTTCACAAGTTCAAGAATGGACTTGGATGGAAAATGTAAAAAGTACTGAAGAGGCTGAGTCTTTTAATGAAGAACCTGCAGAGACTGATACTCTAACCAAGAACCATGCATGGAGAGGTTCTAGACCCCCGTTAAGAGAAAGCCCATAGGCTGCTGAAATTCCAAGTGGGTTCAGGAGTAAGTAGAACAGGGGCTATCTCTGACATGAATTCAGTGGCTTGCTCTTTGATCACCTTCCCTTGGTGGGGGTGGGGGTGGAAGGGGGGAGTGTTGTGCAGCCTTGCCAGGCCACAGAGGAAGATCATGCAGCCAGTCCTGATGAGACCTGATAGGCTAGGGTCGGATGGAAGGGGAGGAGGACTTCCCCTATCAGTGCACTGGGGGAGGGTCATAGGGGGAGAAGCAGGAGGGTGGAGTTTGGGAGGAAGATGAGGGAGGGATCCACAGCGGGGATACAAATTGAATAAATGATAATAATAGTAATAAATGAGAAAAAAAAAAGGTATGACCCAGAGGAAACTTTTTTTTTTTTACAATTCTTTTTTTTTTTTTTTTGTATTTTATTTTTTTCTTATCAGTTACATTTTATTAACTCTGTACCCCAGCCATGTCCCGATCCCTCATTCCCTCACAGTCCCTCCCTCCCTCCCTCCCTCCTCTCCACCGTGCCCCTTGCCAAGTCCACTGATAGGGGGGACCTCCTCCCCATTCATCTGATCCTGTTCTATCAGGTATCTTCAGGACTGGCTGCATAGCTCTCCTCTGTAGCCTAACAGGACTGCTCCTCCCTTGGGGGGTGGGGAGGCCAAAGAGCCAGTCATTGAGTTCCTGTTAGAAATAGTCCTTGTTCCCCTCACTATGGGAAACCAATTGGTTACTGAGCTACCACAGGCTACATCTGAGCAGAGATTCTAGGTTACATTCATACATGGTCCTTGGAAACTTTTAACTGCCATGGAACTGAGCCTTTATGGCAGAACGTGCCAAACAGAAACGTGTGTGTGTGTGTGTGTGTGTGTGTGTGTGTGTGTGTGTGTGTGTGTGCGCGCGCGCGCGCGCATTTCAGGATATATGGCAAAGTCAGGCATGTGTTAATGTGCAGGTCCACACACTGAAAAGTAAAACAGAACAAATGCAAAATAATTGCTTTCCTGGGCTCAGGCAACATGATGTTTTGGAGTGCTTTCAACCAGCATTCTATCTTACTTTGCACTTCTCTCTTCACTCTTAAAAATAGCCAGTTTACATATAAGGAAACAGCGGTGTCAGAAGTATTGGTCCCTTGGCACTATGCAACTTGTCTACATTGCAGTCAGAGAATATAATTACTTTTATGTCTTCAATTATTTGGGGCAATTTTGATACAAATTCATTTGAGTAATATTTTAATAACTGAATATTTCAAGATAATGATTAACTTGTCTATGCAAAAATTATTTGAGATTTTTTTCTTATTTTTGTATACCTGCAAAAATGAAGATATTAGTGCCATGAGAATATAATAGTATTGAAAGAGGTTGTTAAGATCAGATTAATTCCATTTTTTCCATGTTAACCAGTCGGCATTTGTGATCCTTCTACTTGGGCACACAAGCTGCTTGTTCAAGTATGCTTGTAGAGATAACCCTTAATTCATCTGTATCCTGATTTTGAGTCATTTCGTTAAACAAAAGCTTTTGAGTCTTCTTTTGTTGTTGAGAACAAATGGTTAGATTTTAGAAACTGTAGCTACTTTTGTTATTCACAAATTCCAGAGCCTTTCAAAATTTATCATTCACATTCTCTGCTCTGCACACAATCAGTCCTTATGTCAGCAGCTGTCCAGGGAGTCTCGCTGCAATCCATTCAGCCAAATAATAACCACCAGGGCAACCATTTCTACATTAAAAATAATAAGAAAATCAAGCCTTTAAATTGCAGTCTTTTATTTCTGTAGTTAAAAATTAATTACCCATATTTAGTAAAAGTCCCATTATGTGCTTTGGCAGGTAGGAAAAGCAATATCTGAGTTGGAAATTAAGTCGATTCAATTGATATGTTTTAATAATAGGGAAGGTTATAAAAGGTCCCATTCTGAAGTAAATGACTACAAGTGATTTATTAGAGGCCACCACAACTTAATCATATGTCACTATTTTTGTAGTTTGGTGACTGATTGCAATCCTTTAAATAACCATAAATATTGGAAGAATATTATTAATGTATAGAGGTAATCAGAACTTTGTTTTTGTATATTCAAGATAATAAGAAGACAGTATTAATTTTTCATTATGAGATGTATCTGGGAGGACAATGGAACACAGTTGTCTTAGTTTGCATCTTGTCTTGCCCAATTTTCTGGCAGAAGACTGTTCCCTACCTTTACTTTCTCTCTTCTGTGATGTTTTAGTTCCTTCAGTCTAGGGCACACCATCATATATTACAATCAGAACATAAATTTTTGTTAGTTTTCCCTTGTATATTTCATTGTGAAGCTGTGTCATGGGTCCACATTCATGGATGTTCACTGTGGGATGCCAGGTTCTCCCTGTTCCATTTCTCTAAACTTCCTACGTTCTATTAATATCTTAGGTAAAGGCCCGAGCTTCTGGCAGTACACCCAATGGCCTTATGTCTTATTCTAGAAACAGAGTTAATGACCCCAATGGTGAGCTCTCTGGCAGTTTGCTTATATCTTACCAATGGAATTGGTGGTGTCGAGCTATAAAGAGTGTTGCCACCTTCTGCTTAGCATTTGACATATATTTATTTATTTATTTGTTTGTTTGTTTGTTTATTTATTTATTTATTTTTACTGATTTTCCTTTTCAGAATTGGTATCAACTTGAACAAATTAACAATTTACATGAATTTTAATTCAGTTTGGATTATATGAAAAATACATTTTCTTTTTAGTTTGGAGATTTGACAACTTATTGGACATCAATAAATGCATATCACTGTCTATGCATACTTTATCATTTATCTACCAACTATCCATCTGTCATCTATCTTCTATCATTTATCATCATCAATCAGTCTTTCTATCTAACTAGATATCAGTCTAGTTGCTGTAAGAACCTAAGTAACATTTAAGAAGTAATGTCTTATATTTCCTTAATTATTGGCAAAACTCAATTACAATTTCATGGTTTACTAGTAATTTCAAAGCAATGGAAAATATTTCTTAAAACATTACTGTGAAAAGAAATTTTTATGGTGGAATAATTGTAGGCTACCCTTTATTCTTATCTGTCAAGTACTCATTATTGTCTTCTTTATCATTAGATATTAAAATCTTCTTTTTTGATAGATAAGCAATCATAGAAAGCAGAAGAGAGAATATTTTATAGGTTCATAAATACTGTCAGATAACATTACTAGTAGATAATTCTTATCATTTGTATTTATTGTACTAAAATAACTTGAAATGTGACTATTATAAATTAATTGTTCACCACATTGCTCACACACACACATATATATATATTAAACACACATACATGGATATATATATATATATATATATATATATATATATATATATATATATATCTAATGCCAGTTTTTATCTTCATGTAACTTCAAGTTGCTAATGCTAACAACTTTCATCCAATGTTTTAGCACAAATATTTCTGAAGAGCCACTTGGATTTTTCAAGTACTTCAAAATCTGCCAAACAATTACCTATACCAGAAATGCATAAATCTTCTAAACAAATATGATACAGGATTAATATGAAACTGGAGCAGGCTTCACTAACGAATGCCCAGCCTAATGTACACTCTATTTTTTTGAATAAATCATACAGGAAAATTGCAGAGTGTGTAAATTACATAGCCATCATCAATCAATATCCTTTAGATTGCTCTGCCTCAGATAAGGGGTAGCACCACAGAGGCCATGACTTCCTTGCAAGTGAATGAGGAGAAGCAGTTAAAGTCAGAGGGGAGCACCCATTAACAGAAGGAAATGCTCAGAAAATTACTATAAAAGTTGAGTATACAAATTACAGGTCCCTGGGTAGTGGTTATTTTACGGTCTTACGCAGAGGTCATGAGTGAATGAGATGGCTTTGTGCTGGTTTATACCATATGACTATTGAAGGACTAAGTTAAGAGGCTTGAACTATGCCTGTAAATGTCAGTAATGCTTAAGAATGAGTTCTCAAAAAAATCCCAGCACGGCTAAATTGATTTCTTAATGAAGATTTCAAATCTATCAGTGTAGCGGGGGACCATGGTCTCCGTTATAATTTTTCTGTTAAAAATGCCTCTGAAAATGTTTATCATCTCTTTAAAAAGAAAGTTTAGGAAGAATAATTTCATTAAAAAATACTAATATTGCATGCAATCTAATCTCCGTTTATATAAAATATCCAGCAATAAGAAGATTGTATAAATCACAAATTTTGAAAATATTATCTATACTGGCAATATAAGTTTTATGAAGAGATGTGAACACATTAAAAGATATTTTTTTTTACAGGATCTTATTAACTGCCAGGAAGTTTTGCCAAACAGATTTTGGGGGGGGGGGAATCAGGCTATCCTAACTGTCCAAATGTTTTCTCACGTTTCCAACAAGCAGCTGCTGGGAGTCCCTGCCAGTAGTAAACCTTTCAGGCAGAATGTGAGCAGCTGCCAATCTTGTGTCAATATTTTAAATACACTTACAGCCATCCTCACTGGTGTCAAAATTTCCAGCTTCACAAAAAAGGGCTAGCAGTTATCTTTTCTTGGTGCTTGCCTCCATTTGTTCTCCTGGTGGGAAAAGAGCCAAGTCAGCAGTTGTGATAAGGATTTCCTTTAATAACATAAGAACAAATATCAGTTGTTTCGATGAAGACTGTTCTGAAATAATAATCATAAAATAATTATCAATATTTAGAGCACAGAAATAGTTCAGTAAGTATTTAATGGCAGATATTTTAGACACTTAATAATAGGCTTTAAATGACCATTTAAAGGGGCTAGAGACATGGCTCAGGGCATGTCTCTTCTAAGGGTCCCGAGTATCTGTTACACATACATTAAATTTACCCAGCAAATAATATTTATGTGATTTCCTGATTATAATTTAAAAATTATATCATCATCTCTGGTCTTAAGGTGAATCCTAGAAGCAGAAGGAGACTGATAAGTATGAAGTATTAATGAAAACATGAACCAAAGGTCAGAAACTGATATAAAGTTATGTTTGAAAACAAGTTCTATGAGATATTTGTTCACATCTTGGCTTTTATTGCCAGAGTGAAGATAAGAAGTAGTAAGGTGAAGGTACTGAGTGAAGAGATTGGAGGGTGAGTGATAGTCTGGCCATCGGAGGTCACTGATTTGGGAAGAGATTTGCACAGAGCCTAAGATGGTGAATTATAGTCTACTAATGGGAGAAGGGGGTGGGGATAGTCTAATGTATTAACTAAAAACCTGGCATTGGAATTTTTCTCTTTTACAAAAAAATCATTATGTACATGTATATATATATTTACTGTGTAACTGTCTATGTATATGTTTATGTGTGTGTGAGAGTGTGTTCTCTCTCTCAACCCTGGGGGTTGAAGTCAGGTCCTGGGGGTTGTTGGCAATTCCCTTTACCCAAAGAGTCATCTCTCTACCAAAAGTTGAAGAGTTGGTGAAACTGAGGATTCACTTCTTTAACAGAATTTCATTTAATGTAAAATCCTTTTGAAAATTTGGTTGTTCACATTCAAACAATTCCTGCAACATGTATCATTATACATATTGCTAATTTAAAAAAATACACATACAGAACCAAGTTAAGACTCATTCATTAGATCACAAGGCACAACTACAAAAGTTATTTGATTTAAAAAAATCTCTAGTAGAAATTGAGCAAGTAATAATGTCATATTTACCACAGTCGTCCTAGAAAACTGTACACTCAGTGGGTGAGTGCATTTTGGATCAATGCCTCACTGCAACCACAGGTAGGAAGTCCCTTCATTCATCAAGCTGTCTCAAAACATATTTTTTTCCAATAACTGAGATCTCAAAGACAACAGTGTATGATTAAATATGATATCTATGTCATTGCCATGCTGGAATATTAGGAATCAATGAATACAAATATCAACACGTGTGACTAGCTCAGTTGATTCCCACTGTTAAGGAATTAACGTATCACCTTTGTTTCTTGCTAAGGAGAGTAGCTTGAGGCCATCTGCTTCTTCAATAGTGCTGTCTTTAGAGGTGGGGGATAGAATGCTTGCATAGAAAGTCTGGTGTCAGCCCTTTCTAGCTACATAACCTTCCTGTGCAATCACTGTTCTCTGGTAACAGACCCCCCCCCATCCTCTCACACTGAGGTAAGCATTACTCAAGGAGTGAATGCTACCTGCTTAGCATATATCCCTGGCCCAGGAAAATCCTACGGAAGTGTTGAACTTTTATGATGTTACTGATATGCTTTGATTTGCTCATCGCTCTGTCCCCCAGCACCCTTTTCTAGCAAATGTAGTATTAAGGCATCCCATACCATGTGGGGTCTTTTGAAAACTCAGGAATAGATATGGCATAAACACTTTGTATAAAATACTGTTGTATGACTGAATGTGTTATTTCTTTGATTGTTTGGAGTCATATATTTTTATTAGAAACACTGGTTATTTATATATTTCATAGTTCAAGTGACATTTAACTTGTGGGAAAGGTGAGTTTTCTTTTTCTCCTAGGTTAACTAAGATTTCTTTTGCGTTTCTTTTTCTTTTCTAATTGCATAAAGTAAATATTGTGAATTACATAAATCGTTTTAGCATTGTATTTTTTGAGCACTTGTGGTTCCATAAAGCATATATTTGACCGGGAAATAAATATGCACTAAACCTTCCCCAGCTACAATGTAAATGTATACACTTAACGAGGACTCGTTCCCAAGGCGTTGTGTTCCCTATGAGGAGATGCTAGGCGCTTGTTTTTCTGAGTGTGAACACGGTCATTGCCTGACTTGGGTCGCAGCTGCAACCGCTGTGCGCAGATGTGACACACACTCCAGGTAAACGAATGATGTGATGTTGCTTATATAGCAGCTGGTAACAATTGTAGAGTATTTGTGCAGTAACCCTTCTAGCTAGCTCTTCTGAAGCATTCACAGAGGCAGGGGATTCCTTGTGGGCACTGGTTTTCCCTTCAGGTGACTGGGTCAGTCTCTGTTTCTCCTGTTGTAGTGAAACGGCGTTTGATTTTAATCCAATAGCTGCGCTGTTCTCCAGGGAATAGTACTGTTTTCGATGATTGTCCCTGTGTACGTCAGGCAATGAGGCTTTTGGCTTTTTTGTTTATATTATTGAATACACCTATTACATGGCCCAGAGCACCCACCTATTTAGGTTATACTCATGAATAACAAACTCCTGAAAGCCAACAGGGATCCATATCCACATTTGTTAAAAAAAAAAAAAAAAAAAAAAAAGTTGTTTTAAGCTTATGCCTGAAGTTGTATTTTGTACCTTGTCACAATTTAATAATAATATGCATATTTTTTTTTTTTAGTCTGATTTGCTGGTCCTTTTCTGTTCTCATGTTTCTTTTCTTTCTTTTTTTTTTTTTTTTTTTTTTTGTGATAGCACCTTTTGGTGTTCAGTTTCGTACCTTTTAATAAGCCCTTCAGGGCTTTAATGGTAAAATCTCTGTTGTATGTCCACTCATTGGTCGGGGTCTATGAAATGAGCAAGGCTAATACTCTGGATGCTTACTGACCTCACGGACCACTGGTGGGAAGTTCTTTCCGTCTGAAGCATCGTGTGAAGAGCGTCTGAAATTCCTGAAGTGAAGCAGTTTAAAAGTGCAGTCCTTTCCCATGCTTTACCTCTGAATGCTGTTTCTCAAGATGTGAGTGAGGATGGCCTCATCCTATATCATACATAAATTGGCAGCTAAATATTGTTCTATTCAAATTCAGTAACTAACATTTTATTATCCCCCTTTGTGCCTTATGTATTTACTGAAAAATTCGGAGCACTTAATCCTATTGAAAAAAAAAAAAAAAAAAAGATTTTACAGAATATTTTTCAATGATTTTATAATAATTTCCTGATGTGTAAGCTGTACTATTGTTACAGCACTTAATCAGTGACTGTCTGTCTTGGAAAAATAATTGTAGATTAGGTTTAGGTTGCAAGATGGCAACCTGGTAGTTAAATTTCTATATTGTAACAGCACACTGTTGTGAAACCATGTGGCTTCTTCTACCTTCCAAAGGATGTTCAAGCTTAAAGTGTGAAATGGGTTCTGCTTCATAGGTTATTGTAGAGAGGATGGCAGGGTTGGTGAGGCTTGTGTTACAAGTTGGCAGGGTCTATGTCTTTAAAAAGTAAGGGATTTATATTCAG
This sequence comes from Psammomys obesus, assembly GCF_907164565.1. Lineage (NCBI taxonomy): Eukaryota > Metazoa > Chordata > Mammalia > Rodentia > Muridae > Psammomys > Psammomys obesus. The sequence continues at coordinate 5,866,471 of NW_026596117.1, read as the reverse complement.
CCTCAGAAATAAATTGTTACCTTGAGGAAATGTGGGTTTACTCTTCCTAGAGATTCTGGATTTTAAAATGAAACACTGTTTCTTGATTTTTATCCAAGCTTTTCATTTAAAAATATAGTAACAAGATACAGAAAAGGTTTTGGTTCAGAGGAGAATGGAGGTGGAAAGGATCTTGGAGTAGTTGGGGGAGGAGAAACCATAATCAGAACACATTACATGGGAAATAAATCTCTTTTCAATAAACTAAAAATGTAGGGAACATTAAGAATAATTTTAAAATAAAAATGTATTAGTAACTGTACTTTTCTGCAGTTGTGTTTAAAAAACATCGATAAACAAAACAACTTATATAAGGATGGTATATTTGGGTTTATAGTTCCAGAGCTCTGGAAGTTGGCCATGGCAGGCTGCTGGAGTAGCATGCTGAGAGCTCACCATCTTGAACCACAAACAGGGAACACAGAAATGAACTGGCAGTGGGGTGGGTCTTTGAAACCCCAAAGTCTAGCCTAGTGCCATACTTCCTCCAGTAAGGCCACACCTCTTAACAGTGACACCTGGGGAACAAGTATTTAAACATCTGAGTATATGGGGACCATCCTCATTTCATTCAGAACAGAAACGAAAATTGATTTTTTTTTCTGTGATTGTTTAATAATAGCTGATTCAAATGGAAATTAACCGCATGACTTTACAAAGAGCTTTCTTAGTTTACTGCCTGTAGGATTTCCCCTCACTTTTTTTAAGACTATCTCTGTAATTTTATTATTTATTTTTTAAATTTAATTTTATTTATATATTTATTTAGTACAATTTATTCCCTTTGTATCTCCTCCCTCATCTCCTTCCAGTCCAGTCCCACTCACCCTCCCTCTTCCCCCCTATGCCCTTTCACTTCTTAAAAATTGAGACAGTGTTACTGTAAAATAATATGTACTGCTCTGAAGTGTTCTTGACAGTAACAATCAGCTAAACAACAACCATCCTACTTTAGATTTAGAACTTCCCTATCATCACAGAAAGTTCTCTGCTTCTCCCCTTTCTCAATTGTTCTCCATAGTCTCACTAATATGACAGCTTTCTATAAATTTTATGAATCAAAAGACTAGGTCATTGGAATCAGTGGAGCTGATGCAGTTAGAGCTTTCTTGCTAAACAGTCAAATAAAATGTACTCCGTCCTTCAGTTAAAGAACTAAGGAAAGGAATAATACGATTATTCAATGCATGTGGCGTGTGTAATACTTTAGATCCATACTGAATCTTTGTACAAAAGTTGTGTTTTCGATGTAATATCCTCTAGATGCAAGAACACATGCTGAGAGTCCATACAGGCTGTGCTCAATAGTGACTAATTACTTGTTAAGGGGAGATTTGCAACCGTGCTCATAGTGTTCACGATGATTTTTCTGCTACGGTAAGCCTTGAGATATGTTTCTGAAAATTAATAAAGAATAAAATGTATGGCCACATGGTTTTAAGAATTTATAAATGGTTCTTGTCACTTTTTAGTTGCCTAACATCATGTAAGATAGTATGTACAATCTCAATTCAAATTATGAGGTTGTATTTTTTGCTGATTTACACGTTGGGGAAGTAAGAAATACTGAGTGTAAATGCCTTGATCAAATCCACATGTCAAATGAATCATTTGGATGGAATTTAAATCTGGGATCTTTAACATTAATGACAGTTTTTTCAGGTCTTATTATTACATTTTACTGCTGCAAAATTAGTCATTTTTTTCTAAGAAAATTCTTCTTTATCTGTTATACTTTCTGTGACAAATATGCTCATGAATTGTAACTGTCAATTAAGGAGTAGAAACATGCTTTTAAACTAGAAAAAAAACAGTGCGAATTAAGGAGTCTGTGTGTATAAAATGTAATTTAACTTTTTAAGAAGAAAACCAATTTAAGTTATAGTTATAGTACCTAATACATACCTGAAGAGAAGTCTGTGTCTAATCAATGGATAGTTGACAAGAGTTCTTACCAATTTGGTTGAAGATTGAATAGTGAAAATACTTTTTTCTGTTCTCCTTTTTCCTTTCTGAAACATTTGGGGAAATACAATCAAGCTGGTACTTTTTTTTTTTTTTTTTTTTAGAATTGTTAATATTATTCTAGAAAATGTAGGTTATCTTAAAAAGTGGTTTCCGATTCCACACTCCTAAAATGATCTCACATACTCATCTGGGAAGGAGAAGCTGGAGAATTCAGATGTCTTAGAAAGCAGCAGCAAGGCTTGCTCTAGGCACTTGTTACTTAGACAGAGAGGTGAGACAGAGCACACAGGACCACAAGAAGCCCAAAGGGCTCACAGCAGAGTGATGTGCAGGCATGAACTCTATATGAAATGAGAACGGCTGAGAGTCATCCTTGTTGACATTCTCCCTCTTCTTCAAGGGGAACAAAGCAGCGCAGCATCTCACCTTGCACTCTGGGAGAGCCTGAGAGGGCTCAGCACATCAGAAAGTCCACACTCAGGTGGACCAAGGAGAGGGCCGCCGAGGCTCTTGTCATGTTAATTATTGCTCATTCTTTCTTTACACTTGAAAGATCTGTTTGAGTTGAAGCAGCATGTTTTGTCTTCCTAAGTCAGGGTATGCTTATTATTCTTAACCTGTTTGTTATATCCAGCTTATTACTAATATATTAATTGAACTTGGCAGCTTAATGGGAGCTGAAATTCAGAAAAAAATCAGACCATTAGTGAGGTAACAGTTAGTTACAAAAATAAATCCTGCAAGGCCTGTATATTAATTAATAATGGGAACTATTTATAATGAGAGATTAATGGAAACACAAAATAGGAATTATTAAAATGCACATTTACAAGCCTTACAAAAGACAGAAGGCTTGAGAGGGCCAGGAGAACATGCACCCAGCTGTTCGAGGCCCTCCACTTATTGTTGTGTTTGAACAGCTTGTCCTAAGAAATGATACAGTGCTACTTTGTCATTCTGTTTCATTGTTCTTTTACTTAAACTGAGGGAAAAACAAATTAGCAAAAATGTTTTATTACATTTGCTTTAGCATGTTGGTACAAGACTAGTCACTGAAATTAAATGGCTCTCAAGAAATTATAAAAATACTAAAAAAATATAATAAGGGAAGTATAAAGCTTTAAATATTTCTTATTTTTGATTGATTTTCAAAAAGGGTGAAAATGCCAGGAGGGAAGGAAATTTCATCTGCCCATTACGCTGTTTAAATGGATTGGGAAATGTTGTATTAAAAGCTGGCTCTGTCCACTGCATGGTTCAGGATAACTAACCCCTTATCCTAAGGAAGATTTCAGTGATTTTTTTTTTTAAACATCACCCTCCTATGGCGCCTCAATGGATTAAAAAGCAGCCATTGCCACAGTGGTGATACTAGCGTATCATCATGTCATTCACTCATTGCTTATGTATACTCACTAGCCAAAGTTTTGATACTTCTACCAAAACATTGCCCTGTTGCTCTTTAGCAGTAATCGTTTTTATCACACTCAGAATTTGTTTAGGCAAATGCCTTTCTTGATAAATCATTTATAGTATAAATAGTGATCTCACATCAGCCTAGAAGCGTTAGATCGATTGGCAGAATAGGAAGGGAAGATGCTGGTAATCCATTGGTTCAGTATTGGATTTTAGGTAATCTCACTAGTGCTCCAACAATAGAGTTCATGGACATTCTAAACAATAATATTTTTTTTAAATGGAAGATCGCTTTGGTTGTCCCATAAATCATCTTTCCAAGAAAACGAACTGTTCTTGCAGTAGAATGGCAGATGGAGCAGCTTTGCACCAGTGGGGGGTTTGCTCTTTCCTGCCAAGGATATTGAGGAAAGAAGGAATTATGCTAATCTGTCTATTTTTCTCTGTTGCAAGCAGCTATATCTATATATATCCATATATATCCATAGATAGATAGATATGGATGCACACACATACACACACAGTATGCACTTATAGGGGTATAATTTTATGACTTTTGGCACTCGGCACATGGTTCAATCTGCACAGAATGTGAATGCACTGTTTAACATTTAAATACTATACTTGTAATATATTATTAAAAGGTCTTCTGCTTGTTGAATCTCATAAAAATCAAGGGAAAGTTAAGGTCTAGAAAATATCCCTGGTATACTTTCAGACTGCCCGTTTTCTGCGATCATGCATAGATTATGAGGGCACTCACGAAAGTGGGGATGTTTTAAGCCTTTGTAAAGCCAATAGTGAAAGAAAGAAAATGAACCAACTCATTATGATTCATGAAGCAAAGATCATTTATTAAGTGATCTTATTTGAGGATGAGTAGAGATTAGGCTGTTCCCAGTATTGGCTTCTGACTGTTTTTGTTCTATTCCTTGATACTCGCAAACACACACGTGTGTGTAAGTGTATATGTGTGTGATATGTATGTGGATATGTCTATGTTTCATATGTATGTGGATATGTCTATGTTTCGGTATATGTATATGTAGGGTGCTGCTTAGTTACGTCCTGTCATTGTGATAAAACACTAATTAAAAGCAGCTTGTAGAAGTAAAGAGTTTATTTCAGCTTATACATTAAGGTTATAGTCAGTCATTGAGGGAAGTCAGAGCAGGAAGTCAAGAAGAGGATGTGGGGGGAACTCTGCTTCCTGATTTCTCACTGACTCATGCTTAGTGACTTTCTTATAGAGCCCAGCTCCCCCTGTTTGGGAGGATGGTACAGCCACACAGTGGACTAGGACCTCCTACATCAATTAGCAATGAAGGCAGTACTGCGCAGCCATGCCCACAGGCCTGGCTGATCTTGGGAATTGCTTGAGATCCCCCAAATTGGGTTGGAATGCTTAAAGGCAAATGTGGGATGAACATCACAGCAGCCACCTGCAAACTCAGCCCTTGAGAGGCAGAAGCAGGATAATCACCTGAAGTTTAAGGCCAACCTGGTCTATAGCAGCTTCAAGGATAGCCAGGCCACATAGTGAGACTCTGTAAAACAGCACAAACAAGCAAGTAAGCAAGCAAAAACCCTACACAACCACAGAAGCAGGACTTATTTTAGTCCTGTCAAGAACAATAAGCAATGCGGAATCTTCCATGTTTACCTAGGACCTGGCTTTTTCCTGGGTGTGTTCAAGTAATCTCTGGACACACAACTGTAAAGGAGAGTATTTTATGAAAATTATTGAGCTTAGGTAATCACATGGGTATTGAAAGGGCAAATTCAAGTTAAATCTTAACTTCTTTGTGCTTTTTTGTTTCCAAAGAAAGTGTGAAACTATGAGCCAGCTCTTAATAGTTACAGCTTTCTAGGAAACCTGTTATCATGATCTCCAAGCTTATGATTGATATATACATATAGGAATAAAATTTCATATGTATATGAATAAATTTTCATATATATATGAATAAAAATTCATTTGCTTCTATTACTTGTCCCACTCCAGGGGACAGTAATGGAATCTAATCTCCTCATTGCAAGTGTTTCTGGACCCTATAAATTTCATGCCTCTAAATATGCTAGGAATAATATAAAAATAAGCTTGAAAAGAGAAAATGTGTGTCTTCTTGACGAGGCCATTATTTCAGGTGAATCCTCAATGTCTGAGATGTGTTGTGTTACTGCAGTAGAGAGGCAATTAATAGAACATACAGAAATAGGTAGACAGGGTTTCTCTGTGTAGCCTTAGCTGTCTTAGAACTTCCTCTGCAGAGCAGGCTGGCCTCAAACTCACAGAGATCCGCCTGCCTCTGCCTCCTGAGAAGTCTTGATATGTATAGAAATGATTTTTGGAAGTCACAACTTGGGGGAACATTTTCAAGCTATGTGAGGTCACAGATAAATGGATTGGCCCTCCTCTCACAGCACAGCTATATTCACTCCTAAGTGCCAATAGCACTGTGGTCAGGCAAAATGTAATTTTTCTCATTCTCCATGCAGTGTTTATTTGTTTGTTTGTTTGGTTTTGTATGGACCTGTGCTCTTTATTAGTTTGCTCACTGAGTACCTTTTACCTAATAACTACAATTTTTAATGTAATTGATATTTTAAAGTGTGGCTATGTGTTAACCACACATGTGTGGATATGTGTACTTGGTGTAACTTGGTCTTTGAAAGAGAGATAAGCAAGGAAAGTGCATTTAAGACAAAATCTGAAGAAGAGTGTGGTGAAGTTTGAAGAGTAGCATGTGGCAGGGTGTGGTAAGGAACGTTGCTTTCAGCAAAGGGAACACTTCCAGAGATAGGTCTAGCTCAAATTCTCAGACAGGAACTTTTTAGCTTCTTCCTGATTGTTTTTTTTTTTTTATTTTAAATTGAAAAAAATTTTTATACAATATTTTCTGATCATGCTTTGCTTTCCCATTCCTCCTCCCCAATTCTCCTCATGTTCCCAATAATCCAACTCTGGTGTCTCTCTCTCTCTCTCTCTCTCTCTCTCTCTCTCTCTCTCCCAGAATCAAACAGGCAAATGAAAACAAACAAACAACAAAAACCTAACACATGAGAAACGTACACAGACACACATACAAACAAAACTTCTAAAAAAACACAGTAGCAGAAACTATGATACACAATCAAAAGATCAGTAAGGGAAAAACAAAACAAAACAAACATGTGAAACAGAACAACAACAACAACAAAAGCCTAATGAGACAAAGCAATATGTGACAAAAAAAAAAAAAAAAAAAAATCTCCAGGAATACCACTTGATTTTGTTTTGTGACGGCCATGTAAAGCTGGATGAGGTGGCCTGTCCTTAAGTGTTGTTATTTGTATCCAGGAGACTCTGTTGGAGAAAGCTAAGTTCTTCATCCACATGTCTTTGTCCCTACAACTCCTCGTTGCTTCTTGTTGGATACCTCACACCACAGGTGATACTTGTTTCTCAAAGCATTTCTATGACACAGGATTAATGATCAGCTTATAGCTCCTCAGCAGCTGCATGGGCCAGTCAGCATTCAACTTAAAATGGCTGCAGATTCTGTGGTTCTAGGACCAGGAGGAAACCCTGTCGTGGCCATGATAAAAAGCACAGGACCTGTGATCTCTGTGAAGAAGGACTACAGAGGAATGACCCACGCTGGGCTTGCTTTTAAGTTCTGGAAATATATACTTAATCATACCTTTCATTTTACAATAAAGCCCTTGAAGCAACGAGAGAATTTAAGAGATCTAGAGATGGAGCAATTAGCCACACTTAGATAAGGGCTTTTAAAAATAGTTTTTTCAGCCCTCTAATAATATATAATTTTCTGTTTTGGTAATAATTAGACCTCAAGACGATACTGTTTCTTAGGAATGCATTAAATGGTAAATGAATTCATAGATTGTTTCTGCTTTCTACTTTCTGGATAAACGTTCCACAGTAATCCCCAGACAGTGTGGAGGATACATGAGATCACTTTGGGAGAGCTTGGAATTATAAAGCAGTGCAGTAGCAGAGTTTCCAGCGTTGGAGTTAGCATTCCTCCCAGAACCATTCAACTCACACACTGTGTGTGCGGAGGGCCTGCCACTGTACTGTACAGTCAGTCATTAGGTGAGCAGTCATCAGAGTTCTTCAACAGGATGAAGGCCCTGCAGTATCCCGTTCCCTGCAACTCTAGCTGAAGTGCACAGTGCAGTTTTGTCAAACAGAGGAACTGCTTATGTGAAAATTCTTTAGCATATTTTATTTTAATTGTATGATTTTTCCATTGGGAAATTTAATATTCGAAGGATGTTTAATTTTCAAATAGTGTAATTTCATGGTGGTGCTCAGAATAGCAACTACACTTCATATTTATTTTAGTCCATATTTTCTTCGTAGCAGTACCATGTTAATTCTACTAATTTTGTTGAAGCAAACCTGAAACTGAGATGTATTCACCCAAAGTTACAACTGATGAAAGGTGTCTTTAGGAGCCACTAAATGCAACTTCCTTGGGGTAGATTTTGTTGAAAATAATAACAAAAAAATATTAGAATTGTAGTGTCTTACATTCATTACAGAAACAGTAAAATTAAAGAGTCTGTGGGGGAAATGTGGGGAAATTCGTAACTGTCTCTTCTATTGTGGGGAAAAATATCCTAATTTTCCCTACAGTCACTGGGAATAAGTTGATAAATGAACTTATGTTCTCAGTCTCTATGTGCTATTCTATTGAACATGCAATGGCAACAGAAACATCTCTTTTTAACAATGTCTTTATGAATTGAGAATTTCATATAATGAATGTTTAATATAGACACCTTCCAAAGCCAACTCCTCCAATTATTACTATCTCCATGTTCCCATTCCTTCCTCCCAACTTTGAGAGCTTTCCTCAACTGTTTTTGTTTGTTTGTTTGTTTGTTTGTTTTTGTTATGTTTAGTTTTTGTCTTGTCTCACCAGGTCATATGTGTTGTCCTAATGCCTTTGGGGGCTGGGGGATTACACAGGAAAGAAAACTGATCTACCCTCTCCCAAGAGGTATCAGAGGCGAATAACTCCTCACCTAGTGATAGTGTTTCATGCCTGCCTTTCCCCTTGTGCTGGAATTTTGTCAGTCTGCATCTTGCTCAGATCTTGTGCACACTGTCACACTCCTCATGAGTTCATAAGTGCCCCGTTCTGTGATGTCTGATAAATGTAGTTTCTTTCAAGTTATGAACCATTTCTGGCTCTTAATACCCACCTACCCTCTCTTTCTCTATTACCTCTAAGCCCTTAGGGGAGGGTATGGTCTGTATGTTCCATTCAGGACTGAGCATCTCACAGTCACTATTCTCTGCATGTTGGGGGTCTCAGTTGATGGGCTTCCTGTTAAGGATATGTTATGTCACAGTTTCGATACAGAAAAATATTTATAATTATGACTAGTCACTTAATTCGATCTCTTTCAAACATTATAACATATAGAAATTGAAATATTTGGTAGCTACGCAATGTTACCTCTCAGAGTAAGTAAAATTACTCATATAATATGGCTTAATTCACCGTCTCTTTTTACATAGATTTATCATGAATTATCTTTTTGATCATCCAGTTATCTAAGTTAAATGAATAATTTGAAAAAAAATTGGTTTCAGAATTTTTCAATAATTACCTGTTATGTTTTTATATTGTCAGTAAATGATATCTTTTGCAAATTTTTATTTCACAAATTAAAATTCAAGCGTAATTTTATAGTTATACAAGCCAAAACTTTCAAAGTCAATAAAAAAAATGAATATACAAGATTCAAAATCAATTACTGAATTTTTTAAAAACTAAAGGTTATCTAGTCACCAAACGCCATATGATATAGTTTGGTAGGACACTGGGTAAAGATTTTGGTAACTATAGGGCTATTAAACAATTCTCCAGAAGAAAATTTTAGTGAAATATTCAATTAAAGTATTTTCTAGACTAGATCTGTCAGGTTAACATTAATGCATTTACTCTAATTAAAACTTACAGCAAAATTATTGATTTTGCTTATAAGATGAAATAAATTATATAGAATAACAATAACACACAGTAATATGAATTTAATGTGGATTGGTATTTACACAGAAAAACTGGATTTTTTCCCCAAGTTTTAGGATTCTCTGCTGGGGCAGTTCTTTCTCATGTGCTTTTGGGTAGCTGCAACACAGTGTGTGTTAAGACTGAACCATACAGCTCATATTGACGTTAATGGGAATCTCTCAGCTAAATCTCCTCATGCTGTGCTAAAAATGTACCTCCTGATGTTTCAGTAGTTTTTCGACTATCATTGATGCTAAAATAGAGTTATTATGGTCTACAGTATAAATATATACTTAGATAGTTTAAAATATTTATTTGATTTAGGGTTCTGTGGATTGTTACGCAGAGCTCAGATCTTGTAATTCACCTTTTAATAATGAGAATCACAGTGTTCAATGGACAAAGCTGTATATTTTGCTTTAAACAAGACAGAGACGCTTTGTTTCACTTTAACTTCATTTTCCTCCTTGCTTCGACTCTGAAAGGAAGCCACCGAGGTATACAGTGAGAGCACCCAGAGGATTACTTAATACAAAAGCTGTAAGTTAGACATGTGCTGGGAGCGAACTTTCCCCACTGTCTTTATTTTTAATCTACACACTAGCCAAGGCTTCAGAAGCATTCTGTGTAGTGTGTAAGGTACACAGCGAGTTTCGCTAAGAGCTTTCCCTTCAAGTTTACAGTTATCTTACATATATGCAATCTGAAAAGTGTACCTTGCCTGCATTATTCCTTTCCTCTCAGTCACTGATCCTGGAAACTCTTTTGTTTGCATACTGTTCAAAATTTTAGTGCAATGAGCTAAAACATTCTGCAAGTCTACACAATCAGATATTTGCCCTATCAGATGTTGGGTGTGGGTGGTATCATTCATTTAGGCAACTTGGTAACTTTGTTCTTCCCAAAACCTGGTTGAATTCATCAGTGATGAATAATAGTAGAGCATTTCCTATTTAATCCTTTCTGGCTAGGGAGACACATTATAGTATCATTATAGTTTTTGTTATGTTTGTTTACCATCGTCATTTCTTTCATATAGCTTTAATGTAGAAAGCTTCTGAAGAACATTAGGAAAGATGGATAAGGCAGTCTAAAAATCTAACCACAGTAGCTGAAATAGAACACTGAAGTTTGATAGCATGTCTAAATCATGAGGACCGAAATGGATGTTGTTGACAGTATTTTCTGATCTTGGTAGAAGAATGACAGAATAATTTCAGTACAAGCCTAATAAGGCTTAGACTTGGTACTGCTACTGCTGTTTGAATGTGACTGAAAAGGAGCAAACTAACATAGATAACATCTAAAGGGAGAAGATAGCTGAAGTGGAGCAGAGGAGATGACTAAGCCAGTGAAGTGCATGCTACAGAAGCAGAAGGATCCATGTGCGATCCCCAGCACCCACAGAGATAACCAGGGGTGCAAGCACTCTGAGCAGGTAGACAGGAGAACCCTGGGCATTCCCTACCAGCCAGCATAGCTGAATCATTGAATCTGAGGTTCAGTGAGAGACCCTGACTCAGAAAACATGGTGTAGGAAGAGTAGAAGAAACTAGATGTATCTGCTGTCTTCTACATTTACACACACACACAGAGAGAGAGAGAGAGAGAGAGAGAGAGAGAGAGAGAGAGAGAGAGAGAGAGAAGAATGGCTAATGGCTAAAGCTGTTGAAAAAAATCAAATATTTAAGAATGACTAAATATCTGGGGTCTGCTTGGAGGAGGAGGTCTGAAGATGCGTTAAAGCACATGACTGAATTTGGAGGTGAAGTATAGTATTGTAGCTGTGTTGAGAATGCTTTTGTGGGCTAACCTAACCTTGACTATCTCCTGAGATATGAACAGTGAACCTAACAGCTTAGTGAATTTATAAAGTACTAGATTTCAGTATTAAAGTATTGAAATAAAGTCTCCTTAAACACCTAAAAGTGAATGGTTAAAAACTATTTAAATATCCTTGTTTTTGTATGAGATGGTGGCTTATTCTGTTGTCCCGGCTGGCCTTAAACTCATGACCCAATTGATCCATACAAGCGAATCTACAAAGTAGCTTAGATTTCTGGTGTGCAGTTAGACTGGAGAAGAATTACTGTGTTGAAATGTAGATACCATAAGACCAGCCCGTTAATTAGGTTAAAATTAGAGGTCTGCAGATGAGACTCTAGCCAAGTCAAGGTATTCGTACTGGGTTCAAAACCACTGAGGTGACACTTGAAACTCTAGGTTTAGATGAGATGACTAAAGAAATACAGGTAGAGCAACAGGCAGAATAAAAGAAAACAAAGGGGTAATAGAGTGGATTTTTCAGTGTAGGAAGAGATTGAAGAAATGATATAAAATAGAGCCAATTTTAAGAAAGATGAATTCATAAATACTATAATGTTTCATCGAATTATACACATATAGGCTGAGAAATGATGTCTTAATTGTTAATCTGTTAGCCTGTCCAATATTTTTGGAGATGAATTTGGACAATAAAATATTGAAATGTGAATGAGAAATGAAGAAGAAGTGGCTGCTGTGACTGTCAAAATATATTTTAAGAAATTAGCATAAAGCGAAATCAAATACAATGGCAATGTAAGATGGAATAGTTGGGAACACGTTTTAGTGTTGATTTGTTTCGTTGAATTGTTAAAAATTTGCATACATTAATCATTAGGAAATTCATTTAATAGTTAGACCATACTGGATCACTTCTGATAGTTAAATGGGCTATTAGTATTCAGTGGGGGATAACAGGCACAATTGTGTCTGTTAAATAGGGGCCCATTAAATGTTGAGGAAATCGAGCTTAGTAATCTTAAATGTAACCCACTGGGAAAACAACCTAGGGCAGTAGGTTGTTTTTATGTTTTTATGTTCTTCATGGTCGATCAGGTTGACTATCATATTTATGCCTCATGTAATTGGATCCATGTTTTGTAAGGATTTGATCACATGCACAGGTAAAAGTTGATAGGTCTATGCCAGTGGTTTCATTATATGTAAAGGGACATTTTCACAGCAATGAGGAAAAGACAGAAGGATAACATATGACCTAAATAATTTTTAAATGGAGTATATCCAGCATATAAAAGAATATAACAGCAAGAACAGTGACAATCAGTAAATATCACAAACTTCAGGATTTTCAAAATTATTTATTTAGTTGTTCGGGATAGCTTTTTATCATTTCAGATATGCCAATCAAGACTGCATAAGACTTTGATGAAACTTCATTTGCATATTTCAAGCTATTGTATTTCAAAATCTGTTATTTTCCAAACAGTTTGTTAGGAATGTTAGTCAGTATTAATTGTCTCCTTTCATATTAATTATCTCAGTTGTTATGGATCGTTAAACCATTGAATTTCCCTACTACTTCCCCTGCCTCATGTAGTCGGCTGCATGGTCCCTCAAGTCGAGCAGTGACTTCAGCCAATTCGCGAATTGAATAAGCCTATTCTTGGTCCAGTTGTGCCCTGGGCAAGAACTCCAACCTGGACACTTGATTGTCGTCTTTATTAGGACTTGACCTGCTTCCATTGACTGGAATTTGGATGACTTGAATGTTTGCCATAAAGAAATTTTTGCTCACCTAAGGAGCTGACTCATAAGAAATGGATTGATTCTTATTAACGTTCCTCTATTTCTTCTGTACAACTAGAGAATACGATCCATACTTCAAGCACTGTCCTTAGTGCTGGAGTAAAATACTCCTCTATTCTGACAGTCTTACTGAAATAGTTTTAAATGCCTTTATAAAGTAAAAGAAGCTTTGCAGCAGGAGGAAAATAGGCAAATTTAGATGGCTAATATAAACTCAGTTACATTGGACACAACTTACATATTTTTTAACACTTTTCTCTACATGATAAACAACTCTGAGGAGCAAACCTTTAAACACAGATCTATTGGAAGTTGTTAAGGTATAACTTGGGTATATTCCCTTTCCTTCTTTGATTCTATTTGGAATCTGCTTCATTCGTTTCTAAGTGAGACTCAGAATTCTTGGCCTCTTGCAAATTTCGGAAAATAGGTTTTTCATGATATTACAGATTCTCTCTTATTAAAAGTTTTGTTTTATTTACAAATTTTAAATAATACTTATTATGTGGTCAGTGTGTTATCTAATATTTTTGGTATGTTGACTGACGTAAGCATATCTACATAGCTGCACAACTTATCAATGGAATTGGTAATGTGTGCCTGGGATGAGCACATAAATTGTTACCTCAGTCATATAACAACTGAGCACTGACTAGGGTCAGCATTTACCCTATTGGTTCTCCTGTTTTCAAGTCTCTTATTTGGACTGAAAATATGCCACTACATTTCCAGCTTATAAATGACAAATTGTGGGATTCTTCGGCTCTGGAATGATGTGAAGTGTGCATGGATGTGTGTGTTTCTGCTCTATTTCTCTGAAGAACCTAGATGCAATTGGCATTGATGAACTCTGCCGTTTAAAATCTGCTAGATTAATTGGGCAAAAGTTGTGTTGGCAGTGTCATCAGCAGCAAATGTGGCAATGATAATGTGAAGATTCCGAAGAGAGCAGGTGATGAAAGGCATGCGCATACATGTTCTGTATTACGTGCATTATAATCTTAGGATAGTTACAAATAAATTTCTCTCCATATACTATAATCTCATTATTCTCAACATTATGTTCCAACATTCCTTAAAATATTCCTTGATGCTTACCACTAATAATGGGTTGTAATCTTTCATTTTGATTTAAATTACAAAATTTATAACTGATGTTAGTGCCTCAAAAAGATGATGCAGCCAGTTCTGATGAGACCTGATAGGCTAGGGTCAGATGGAAGGGGAGGAGGACCTCTCCTATCAGTGGACTAGGGGAGGAGCATAGTGGAAGAAGAGCAAGGGAAGGAAAGATTGGGAGGAGATGAGGGAAGGGGCTACAGCTGGGATACAAAGTAAATAAATTGTAATAAATAATAAAAAAATAAATTTGTTTTAAAGTTAATATTAAAATACTGTTTATACTTTTAATAGTATTTCTCCTGTTTCAAATTTTATGACAGAACTGTTCTTTTATATCCTTTATCTCAGTTTGTAGGATATTTTCTTAATCTCAGGATTATTAATATTTCATTGGTTATAAATAATTTTCAAAAGTAGACTTATTTGTGGTGATTTTTGCCCTATAAATACGTAATTTTTTTTAACAGAGTGAATTTATGAGCCTAATGGAATGTTCAGTTGGAGAAATATGCATTTTAAATTAGAGTAGCTTTATCTATAATAAGACTTTCAATATTTCATTGTTACCTGTAACTGGAAATATAAAGACAAAGTTACCTGTAACATTCAGCCATGTGTCTGGGCCCATTAAATTTCATGTCATTTGGGCAACAGGAGAGCAATTTCTGAGGCATTTTAGCAATACTACTAATTAAGGCACCATACTGTAGTAGTCTGCCATGGGCTAAGAAGGGTAATATTTTTTGGCAAAATATTACTGTCTAAATTCTTTGTTTTGAAAACATTTAAACAATTTCCAAGGTAATCAGTTGATACAAATACAGAAGGTACATACACACACTTTTTAGGGAAAGTGAGAACAGGAATTATTATCCATGAATATACAAATATTTGGAGATTGATTATTAACTTGTATATTTTCTTCCCATGGGAAGTTGGTTTAAAAATGAACTATTTCTTGGTGAAATGTAAGAAGAAAACTTTAATGGCCTTTAACTTCCATTAAGAATATAAATATTTGAATTCAACCCAAAAACATCGCTGATAACATTGGTGATTTTGAGGTTCAAGTACTGTGATTGGAAGGGCTAAAACTTTTATGAAATGTGAACTCCTTAACTCTACTCTTTCATTTTTGTCACCCACTTTGAAAATGTTTCCACGCGTTAATTTTAAGAAGTGTATAATAAAAGTGAAGTAGTCTGTTTGCAAGATGACTAAGTGAGAAAAGGTACTTGCTACCACACCTGAAGACCTGAGTTTGATTCCCTAAGTCATAAAAAGCTCAAAAGAAAAAACTGATTCCAAAAGTTTTCTTCTGAAGGCATACCTTTGCATACATACAACTACCCAGATACATACCCAAACAGACAAACCACAACACATCACACACACACACAAACACAACATATACACTCTTGGATTTATGAAGCTTCACCTTAAGAATTTTGCTGGCTGTCTCCTGAGGTCCAGGCCTGCTTTGGCACTCATGTTTAAAGAATACTGATGTAACCTCCACAAGCAGAGCAACAGAACAAGGTAATTTGAACACAGGGAACTTCCCAGAGACTCATACTCCAACCAAGGACTATTCGTGGAGGTAACCTAGAACTCCTGCACAGATGTAGCCCATGGCAGTTCAGTGTCCAAGTGGGTTACATAGTAATGGGAAGAGGGACTGCCTCTGACATAATCTGATAGGCCTGCTCTTTGATCACCTCCCCCTGAGGGGGGAGCAGCCGTACCAGGCCACGGTAGAGGACAATGCAGCCAATTTTGATGAGAACTGATAGACTAAGATCAGAAAGGAGAGGAGAACCTCCCCTATCAGTGGACTTGGGGAGTGGCATGCATGCAGAAAGGGGAGGGAGGGTGGGATCGGGAGGGGAGGAAGGAGGGGCTTATGGGGGGATACAAAATGAATAAAGTGTAATTAATAAAAAATTTTAAAAAAGAATACTGATGTATACTATGTTTGTTTGCTTTTTCCTTTATCTTTTCTTTTTTTCTTGGAAACCTAAGTCAGTGGAGTGAAGAGAGTTAGTTGGAATTCTGTTGATAATTAAGGTTTGATTTGTGTCTGAAATAAAATTGCAAAGGCTGGTGGCTGCTAATGACTAAAATGAGTTATGGGAACATTTGTTCAAATACGTTGTTATAGGTTGACACAAAAAATGAAAAGTATTGCTTAAATTAGCAGTGATTTTTGTGATATATTTGAGTTAGCTTTTAGATTGTATCTAAGTATCTTTACTTTGTAAAGTGGAAAGGCAGCCCATTCCACCTATCCCATAATCTCAGTTTCAATAGCACATATTTTGCTCTTTTTGTATAATTACTATTAATTAGAAAACGCAGATGAACTAAACCATAATAAAAATAAAGCTGTCACCTCTAGTTTTGCAGAACCAGGCTTATAGAAACACGCTTGTGAGTGAGATCAAGGTTAAAGAATTTATGGTTGCTGAACGCTCCGATGATTGGGTTGTTGGCAGGGTGAAAGAATCTGTGTTCCATTAATGGGTGAACTTCTCACCCATGTGATAAATAGTGTACTTTACAGAGAAGTAAAATGATGAGATTTATTTGCCATCTTCAGAGAAATGAAGCAAGGTGCATTTTGCCATCCTGACTTAAAAGGCTTCCATTTTCCCAATGTACATGCATAGAACCAGCTTATTTTAGTCTAAGTTTGTTATAGGCACATGAAAGGCTTACTTTATATTTTCTGTCACCACTTTTGCTAAAGAAATGAAAAGGAATGCATAGGATTGTTTTAGCTCTGGCAAATACAGCACTAGTATTACAGATAGTCCTAGTATTTTCAACATAAAATAGTCTGTTACATAACTCTTGGGGGATAAGGTTTGAGTTCTGATATTTTTTAATTCAAACAAAGAAATGCAATTTTGCCTTAATTTTGTGCGCTGCTACTTAAAACACATATAAGCCATCCCAAGACATATAGTACAATATAAAAGCCATATGAAATTAAAAGCCATCTTAGTTGTAATAAGCAAAATCATTCATATTGTGGTGTCTTTTTTTTTTTTTAATGGTTTTGCTCTTCTGGTCTTTCTCAACTCTATAATTTCATTGAGTTTCATGATCTTTGTAACACTCAAATATTTTTCAACATATGGTTTTATTTGCAAATATGTTTTTAAAGCACTTTCTATAATATATCTTAGTTTTGTATGCAGTAATTTGAATAAATATTATCCAAGGTCATTTCCAGAGATGTGGGTCTGTCCTGGGAATTTGCCATGAATTATTTCTCCATTCTAGAGTGAGCAGGAAGGAACCTCTGGAAAAGACACTATGTGGAATAGAGCTGCTAATTGGATATATTAATTCCTTACAGCGAAGCTTAAAGGAGTATCTTTCACATGAAAGGAAAAATATTAAAGTTTAATTAGGAAGAAAGAGTTAGAATCTTGGCTATGAAAATAGCCTCTTGATGAATGTTGTCAAGGGGAAACTTCCTTTCTGATGCAAGCAGAAGTCCACTTCACAAGTCTAGGGGAAAAAAATGCCTTCAAAATTAAGATTCTCTTTTGTATCTTGGGATACTGAGAATGACGTCAGAGGATGTTTCCAGATGAATTGCTTTTCCTTTAAAAAAAAAATGCCCGTGAGCAACCATGAAAAACTATATAATATATAATTAAACATTCCTAGAGAAGATTATATATCTAGATCTTGTTAAAAGTGAGGTTAGAATGCTACAACAGGTCTGTTCTAGTCATCACGTTGAGCTTAGAAAGATTTTTTTTTTTTTTGTCCTAATGGATTAA
Source organism: Psammomys obesus (assembly GCF_907164565.1). NCBI lineage: Eukaryota > Metazoa > Chordata > Mammalia > Rodentia > Muridae > Psammomys > Psammomys obesus. The sequence continues at coordinate 5,848,506 of NW_026596117.1, read as the reverse complement.
AAGGTGATGAAATCTCATTTTGTGTTACATCTTACCTCAGAATTGATTGCAGGTTTTTTTTGGGAAGTTTTTTAAGTTCTTGTGTTACATTATTGGCTTTTTCTCATTTTAGAAGTAAATGACTACAACCTCAAATAAATGTAATTCAAACCTTTCCCTCTTAAAACATAGTTAGAAATGATGCGCAAGTTAGAAAGAAAGACTTGTCTCTGCTTTCCTTTGGCAGAGAAGTTTCTTAAGATAGTAGAGCTGGGTTATTAGGAATAAAGCTGTTAATATAATGTTAGATTATTAGGAATAAAGCTGACTTAATAGAATGTTGGGTTAAGAGGTATCTGTTTGGTGTTATTTAGCAAAAGCATCTAAGATATCTTTATTACACAAACAATTTTTACTAAATTTTTTATTTTTTATATTAATTACAGTTTATTCACTTTGTATCCCAGCTGTAGGCCCCTCCATCATTCCCTCCCAATTCTACTCTCCATCCATCATCTCCTCTCATGCCCCTCTCCAAGTCCACTGACATAGGAGGTCCTCTTCCCCTTCCATCTGATCCTAGTCTATCAGGTCTCATCAGGACTAGCTGTGTTGTCCTTCTCTGTGGCCTGGCAAGGTTGCTCCCCCCTCAGGAGGAGGTGATCAAAGATCCAGCCACTGAGTTCATGTCAGAGATAGTCCCTGTTCCCCTTAGTATGGAACCTGTTTCGATACTGAACTGTCATGGGCTACATCTGAGGATCTGGGCACAGGGGTCTTTTCTGAGACTGATACTCCAACCAAGAACCATTCATGGATATAACATATTGAAGCCATTTTTATCTGTGGATAATTTGCAGCTGGGTCATGAAGTTGAGTTTTTATCACTTGGGAGGATGTTACCCCAAATAGCTAGATTTAATGCATTGATTTTATTTACTTCTGTTATACACTTTTGATTATTCAGTTTTTTTAAGGAAATTTCATTCAGGATCTAATATTGTCACTTAAAGGAGCAGACTCAGCATGCACCTTGAAATATGGTTCATCTTTCTTCATTCATCACCTAGTATAATTATAAATGCATGAGTATGGCACACAGCTATTCAGGTCAAATTCTCTTAAAGGACGAATATGCCTGTAATACAGTTTATCCATCTATTAACATCCTGAAATGTCAAAAGCTTCATTTTTAAAAAAAAGTAGAATGTCATTTTTTTTTTTCTACTTAGAGCAATTTAACCAGCACAAAAAAAACGGAAGAGCTTTGACAGTTATATCTGTCAGCGAAAGACTGGCTGATTTGAGAAAATTGGAATAAATGCTCAGATACATGCCAAGGAGTCTAGCTTACCTCTCTAGGACAGGTCAAGAGGGCAGATGGCACAAAGTGGTCAGTGCAGGCAAGGAAACACAGCTTCATTGTTTCCAAACTGCAGGCTTGAGGAAGTATTTGTTAATTGCTATAAACTCTTCCTATAAGTTCTTACCTAGTGATTCTCATTCCTACTGCTCTATCTCTACCATGTTTTGAGACAGGGTATCACCATGTCATAAACCCAAGTAAGCCATAAACTCATGGTCCATGAGGTGCTGGGATTGGAGGAATGTGATACACTTGGTTCTTAAGTGTGAATTGCAACCTGGTGTATCATAGTTTTTACTCGGGCAATGAAGTTTTCAGTTAATGTTACACGCACATACTGGAAATTGTGATCTCATAACTTCCAATTTTATTGATAACTAAAAGTTTTATTCGTTGTAAAATTTGTTTTAAACTGTGTATTATGAATACATGTATGTATGTATGTATGTGCATATGTGTAAATTTTGGGTAGAGAACAATAAAACACACACATACATATATATGTACATATACATATATATCGATAGGTATATAATATAGGATGCATATAACAACATCCTATATGTAGTTAAAATGTCGTGTCAGCAGATCAGATCTCACACAAAGGAAAAAAGAAACAATGTATTTTTGAGCTAAATATGACTGACTGTGGCCCTAGAACATGGATTTCAGGTGTCCTTAAATAACATGTTCCAATGAAGAAATTGTTTTTATACAGAGGAAGTCAGGGTTGTATTTTGGGTTTCTTAATCTTGTTAAGAATAAGCTCAAATGGACACTTGCGGACAATTTTATTAGAGTTAAACAAAAACCAACCAACAAAACAAACAAAAACCCACCACCAAGACAGGCAACCTGTAAATCTCAGCTGCTGGCCAGGGGAGGAGACTAGAGGAGAAAAGAGATCTCACTCCATTAAACCACATGGAGGTCATACAAAGGACAAGCAGCCACATGACAGCTTGCTTTAGAGAAAGAGTAAGGCAGCCGCGAAAGTTGGGAAAACCCAAAGTTCTTGGGAAAGCGCATGTAGAAAAGAGAGGGAAAGAAGAAAAGGAGGATTCATGCTTCACTGAGTAATGTAGAGAAGTGCAAACATGACTCTGAATGGCTGTGTTCCTGTAAACCACTGCTCTAAGTGCAGGAATTCTGGCATGGGAAACTACAGGATCTCATTAGACAACTGATGATTCTGCCCACTTTTTTAGCATGGCTTAGGGTGAACCTGATTCCAAGTGGTGGTCCTTTGGTTTGATGATTGACATGGCACAACCAGAATGTTAGGTTTTCATCTAGGATTAAGACTGTGTGCTCTTGACTAGATTGTTTTCTTAATTTTTATTTAATAACATTGATATTCTAACAGTTTTATGAAATTTTTATAATTAAAGAGGAAAGACATAGTCAATACATTCTTGCTTTTTGGAGACATATGTTGAAAGATAATGTAGACAGGCTACAACAAAGAGAAGGAACCTTAGATATTGTGCTATGACATTATTAGCTTTTATGTTGTTGGAAACTGGTTGTGTGCTAGTTCGTGTGTCACAAAGATTTTACTTAAGGCAGGGAATGGATAGCTTTAAGGGAACTAAAGATATGCCAAGATTACTTGGCTGTGAATATGCAACACTTAAACTGGCCACCTCTCCACAGTTAAGAAGTTCTCCTTTAGGAGATGATGGAGGGAGGATGGGATTGGGAGTGAATGAGGGAGGGAGCTACAGCTGGGAAACAAAGTGAGTAAACTGTAATTAATATAAAAATAATTTTTTTTAAAAAAGAAGAAAAAAAAAAAGAAGAAGTTCTCCTCTTAGGAGAAATGCAGGAGAGCTGTCCCTGTCCTTCAAGGGCTATAGCACTTTGGAGAGTCGGCCCAGCACCTCACCTGAACAGCACAGTTATTTTGTTTTTGTTATTTATTATTTTGTTATTGTTCTTTACTTCCTTTTTTGACTTAAGTTCTCATTAGTCAGTCAGCTTTGTAGAATCCTCAGCATGGATGTTGCTTTTTAGTGCTCTGGGTATTTCATTTCTCAATATCAAATATATAAAATACAGAAAGTGCTTCCAAATACTTCATCAATAATATCCAGATGATGAGAGGCCACACATAGCCCAGTTTTCAAGTAGGCACTGAGAGGCAAACAACTGTCCATTAAATAAATTTCCCCAAAGTGCTTTGATTTTATAGGAGAATGAGTTGGAATGGCTGGGTTTCTGTTTCATTTCAAACAAGAGTTAGTTCTGAGCAGTGGATTGGGTCTTACTCATACTTTATAGACAGATAGGGATAGAAAATGGCTCCTGTGTGCCCATGTCATGGGGTCCATGCAGTCATGGAAGGCCTATGGAGCTGAACCTCTCTTGGGCTCCATTCTTCCAGGCATACTGGCCAGAGAAGTCTGTTCATCCTTTCCCTCCCTTAGGCAGAGGGAAGGGCACAGGTTATTATGGTAGCTTGTTTGCCTCAAATTCAGGGCTGGGAGGCGGGAGGGAGAAACTGGACTCATTATGTCTTTCAGTTTATTCGTTTGTTGGTCCTCTGTCAAGCTGCCAGCCCTCTCAGTGGGATAACTGCCCTTTGTGTAATAATCTACCAACATTCAGGGTGGTTGCATTCACTGTCCCCATTCTGCTGTGGAACTCCATTACGACTGGGTTTTCAATGCAAAGCTTCATGATATCTGGGTATAAACAGTGTGCTGAGCAACAAAGACATCTTTTGTGTTTCTTAATCTTCTTATAATCCTTTTCTTTTTCGTTTTTCACGAGCTTTGAAGAGGGGATTTTCTGAAAATAGAAGGGGAAATGCACAGAGTCACTATTCTGTTTTGTACTTTCATAAGGCAGCGTTTGGGCTGCTTTGGGGGCCTGTGTGGTTCTTCTGATTTAAATACCTGATTTGTTCCTAAGGCAAACTGGGTGAAATTCCTGGCTTCTTTTCCACCTGTGGAGGTGTGAATGAATCAGCCTTTGTTTTCTTGGGTTGCACTGCCTGGCAGGTTGCTTTATTCCTGGCGAGGGCTGTTGAAGTGTCTGTCTGATCCTTGCAAGATCCTCCTGTCTTGTACACCTGAGCTCTGGGCAGGTCTTATTCCAGCTCTCTTCTCCAGGGAAGTTGCCTCTGGCCTATTGGTAACTACCTTCTTTGGCTGCCTTGTGTTTATTCCCTCTTTCTTCAGGGGAGATGAGGTGTCCTTAGAATAAAGTTCACTGACAAAAATCTCCAGGCAGCAGGCAAATGGGAGTTACAAATTAAGCAGGGAAAATTTGTTTGCTTTTTCTCCAAGGCCCTGCCTGGTGCTACAAAGAGGAGGCAGGCTGGGTGAGGAAGAAAAGCATGACTATGGGGATGCTGCAACACTGCTAGGGAAGCCTTTGTTTTTGTTCATTTCTGTCATTGCCTACCTTTCTGGATGCTATCTCTCAGGCTTGTGAAGGTCAAGAAACTCCCTCCTTCCTTCCTTTTTCGGAAGTGAACTGTGTGTTCACTCTTTTTGCAGGGATCAGTGTAAATAGATATTTAAATGATCTCATGAGAATTCATGGAACACTTGCTGTGTTCTGTCTGTCAGATGCAGCTTCTTGTTTAACAGATGAACAGATGAGCACACACATGACTTTGGAGATTATTTGGCTTTAAGATACTTTAAGAGTCTTTAGTATTACGTTTCCTGGCTGTTTGGGCAGAACACTGACCTGCATAAATTCTCACATGCAGTCTTATGCTTTTTCACGTGCACATCTACACATGCACACATTCTAAATATAGCAACGTCTAGTAACAACTGAAGTACAGAGGAGTAGGAGTCTTTTTTTAAGTTGTTTTTTTTTTTTTTTTTTTTTTCAGGGCTTCTCTGTGTAACAGTCCTGGCTGTCCTGGAACTTGCCTTGTAGACCAAGCTGGTCTTGAACTCACAGAGCTCTGCCTGTCTCTGACTTTCTAAGTGCTGGGACTAATGGTGTGTGCCACCAGGCCTGGATGAGTATGAAAGAGACTCAAGTCTTTTACACCCCTTACTTATAGGGAAAAGTCCTTGTATTTTTCACTCTAATATTTTCAGAATATTTAAGATCTTTCATGCCAATATAGAATTGAGGAAACGTCTTGGTTTCAGGTGGTTTTATTTTTTTACAGTTTATATATATACACTCATATATATATATATATATATATATATATATATATATATATATGCTCATACACACACACCCATGTATGAGTAGAAAAAAGGAAAGGAAGAAGAGAGATCAGCCTGGTAACAAGTTGTATCCACCCAGAGATCTACATATTATAGAAATATACTAAGCCTCTGTTTAAGGATCAAACACAAAAAAAAGGAAGTCTGTGTGAGAGTATGCACATTTATTGAAGTGAATTATGAAGTTTTTCTTTCTTTCAACAGAAGGGTTAGAAATCTATTTCATATATAGATACTTCTGTATTTTATATGTCTGTCAATGATGAGGGCCCTCAAATTGTGATTGACTTTTATGTTGGTAAATTCATCAAAAGCTGGAAGTATAATTAAAAACCATTTAATTCATCAAATATCCTGAATACCAAAGCTTAGCCCACCCTGCCTTAAGCATGTTCTGACCGTATTGATTATCTTATAGCTAAGCAGAGTCATATAGTACAAAAGCCTCCTTCTGTGTTTGCACTGAGTATCTTGCATAACTTAGTAAATGGTGTGCTGAAGGTGAAAATAGACAAGAATAATTGTAGGAAAACATTTTCCCACCATCATGAGGTAGGAAGACCATGAGTTGAACCATTTTTACATGGAGGGGAGTATGCATGTAAATTTTGTACAGATCATACTATATTGTAATTTTCTACATCAATTCAAAAACAATAAAATATTGAAGAACATTAAACTCATTCAACTCGAAACAAATATATTTATGAATGTGTTACTTAAGCCTTTTGAGAATTTGTACCAAAACAGAAAATAAATCGGAATTATGAATGTATGCCCTATAATATAGAGCTCAGAAATGATATTTTTGTCTTCTAATTCCACATTTCATGCAGAATAGCACATGAAATCAATACCATGGGTATTTGTTTTTGAGTCCTGGTGCTACTTTTGGGAGTTTTATAAAAATTATTATAGACCCAGTAAGTCGTAATCAGATTTATTTAACGGATGAGTGAGTGAGCTTTCACAAGAATACATAGGCTCTCAGTTCTTCCCAATTATAAGAATATTTATAGCACATATTATAACAGTAAAATGGATAAGTGATCAGAAAAGCCTACCTATTCCAAGTAACCAGTCAGTTTATATTAAATTAATAAGAAGGGGCTTATGAGGTTGGTTCATGGGGCTTTTGTTCCTAAAGCTGTCCAATCCCTGGAGCCCAAGATAATTTACTCACACATAGTCCTCTGATCTCTACATGTGAACTATAGAACACACACACACACACACACACACACACACACACACACACACACACACACTACGGAAAAAGATCACTGGTAACTCACAGCCTCATTTTTCACGCTCAACAAAAGCATGAATACGCAAATGCGAAATACTCCTTCACATATACCACATTTCCATATGTTTATTGAGATGATGGGGTCCATAGTCAACCAATCTGTAGATCAGAGTTACTGAATATATGATAAGCATCCATTTATTTTATTGAGAATTAGTTAGCAATTTAATTAGAATGATCTTATACTAGAAGAAATCTTGGAACTTTAAGTCGATAGTATGACTTAGTATTATGCCCACCACTCTTCTTTATCAGAAATTGAAACACAGAATAATGAGTATGCTGGTTGGGTTTGGTTTGCTAGGCCACTGAGTAGAATATTTTACAGTCTCTTTGTATCTTGACTATTCGAGGATTGTGTATAACTCATGGGAGTTGGATTTATTACTTCCATGTGCCACTCAGTAGGTAATCATTTGAACCATGTTGAATTTTCATGTATATTTACATGCTTGTAACAATGTCAACTTTCTCAAAGCAAATTTTCAAATTTTGTTTCCTTTTGATTTTTGTCCTAGTGAAAACATACAGCTGTAAAGATCCATTTAGAGGCTTATAAAATAGTCTGCCATTTTTATATTGCTCTGATTTGGCAAGGTTGGTTCTGCTGTTTGGCATCAGCGCTGTGTGATGATGGACCCAGGGGACAATCTCAGGTCTTTTGGTCCTTGGGATTTGAAGCTCAGGTGTTTTGAAGCCAGTCTTCTGCCATCTGGCTTAATCTCCAAGGAGGGGTTCTGGCAGGAATTCATCAGTCAGGAAGGAGGAGCCAGTTTGATCAAAATAACTGAAAAACATTATTGGATATCCTGTTTAGGATAAACCCTTCAACTCTTTCTGGCTTCCTTGGGGAGAGGAGAGTGCAGGCAGGTCAGAGTATCTAGCAAGCCATCACCTTTGAGGGGCACTTGTTTCCTTTTGGATGCTTTTCAGTGAAGACAATGCTCCCACCTTAGAGAGGAGAAGCCGCAAAGCATCAACCCTCAGATTCTAACTGAACTGTATCTTCTGTTTCAGGGCATAGTTTAGTATCAACCACACCTGACTGCAGTGCTACCAGAGGGTGGCCACTCTGGTTCTGTGATTTTTCATTTCTACTTCAGTCTAAAATAATGCCTTTTTCATAGAATCCTTTTCTGGATCTTCTCTTTGGCACCAAAATTTCATTTTTATTTTCTCTACTAGAGAAATAGGAGAGTTATGATTTGGCTTGCTTTTGGAGAGCAGAAACACTGAAACAAACATTCTGATATACTTGCCTTCTCCAAAGTTCTGTTGTTTTAAGACTAGTATAACCCGACACCTGAGCACTTAGTTAAAGGGATGAAGGAAAGTGCTATATCCCCACCTCTTTTTAAGGCAGAATGGAATCTATTGTTACTGCTGTTAACTAACTTCCACAAATAACAGTGCTGTTCTCTGAATAGATTTTCTTGTATTGTGGTGCACTTGTTCATCTGGGAGATTTGGGTACAATTTATTCTTTACAAATTCTTCATTGAAGCTGTTTTTTTTTTTTTTTTTTTCCACTATGCTTTAGTAACAATGCTTATATTATTAATAGTGATGCATCAAGAGCCAAAAGATTTTTCTCTGGGTTTTATTCTTTCTATTCTTCTCTTTCGTTCTTCTTTCTTCCTCTTCATTCCTTATTTTCTATCTCCTTCCCCACATCCCCACTAAAATGTGTGATTGGAGGTCCAGGATAAGTCCGTGGTTTATCCTGTTGTCTTACCTTAATCAATCCTGTAACTGAAGTGAATGGAGACTTTAATGGCAATCATTTTAAATGATTTGATTTAAGGTTAACTTCATAAATGCAACTGTGGAAAAATAGCACTCAGGTTTCAATATATATGTCTTTAATTTTTCCTCTTATTTATTTGTGTCTGACATAATTTGGTTTGTATTTTCATTGAAAAACAATATTGTTACATGCATAAACTATCAAATTAATATAATTAATATAATATAAAATTAATATAATTTAATTAATATAATTTGCAAAACTAATTTTTGTAAAATTGTTGGGTAATGAAAATATTAGGTCATATTTTTCTTCGCAAAGTTTTAATGTATTATTATAATATTAGATCACCACTTCCAAGAATAAGTATCAATGTAGAAATTATAAATATCCAATCCTATTGTCTATAAGTAAATGCTCACATTATTTCATGTTTATTTTCCTGAGGTTTCTTTTTTTAGTCTATTCATACCCACACTAATGCAAATGTATTCATATATTCAATATATATACATACATATGAATAGATTTTTCTGTGTGCATGAAATGTACCTAAGCTATCTATTCATTTAAAAATAAGAATCTAGCTTTTTACAAAATGTTCTCTAGTTTGTACATACTTTCAAAATTTAACTTTAAGCTTTATCCTGTTAGTTAGTATATATGTAATTATTTTATACCATAATAAACATAGGCATATATATGTTCTAATTTGTATACTTTATATAATTTATATAACTATATATATAATATATATGATATAATTTAGTTATTTTTTTCTCCTTTTGTTGGGCTTTTTGCATTGGTTTCTCATTTAACTTCTTTGAAGACAACTGAAACTATTATCATGACACAGTTATTGGCGCCAGAGTGAAAATAGCTTTGTTGAGTATGTATTTGTAAATATAAAATTACTGGGGTAGTTATGAAATTCATAATGGCTGTTTTATCAGATGTCACCAAAACACTTACAAAAGAGTATACATGAAGAATAATAATACAGTTGTTTTAAATGAACATCTTGATAGGCTTAGTTCTTTGTCCATATAGTACACAGTAATCCTAGATGTTTGTAAAATTTAAAAATGAAAATAAAATCAATGCTCCATTTGCTATTATCCATTCCACTGCCTGGTGATGATACTGTCACTATTAGTTACTAATGCTCTTAATTTCAGTTCCCAATTTACTGTTCTTAAGCTTTATAATGTTGGTTCCTCATAGTTGTTATTCTGATTTTGTTATACCCAGTTCGTGAGCCCCCCAAAGACCTGCAGAAATCGACTCCATTGCAAAACACATGAGGGTCTTTTTATCACAAGCTTGAGCCGGGTGGCTGCCCTTTACAAAGACATACAGGCAAGCGACCCCCGGCTCTGGGAGATAAAGGTTTTTAAAGGAACAAAACCGCCAGTGGGGTAGTACAAGCCTTGGCATTATAGGATTGAGTAGGAGGAACAAAACACAAGTGGGGTGGTCTCTAGGGAAGCTGGCCTTTAAAATGATTGGTCTGTTTTTAGGTGCCAAGACTGCTAAAGGTCGGGCCTAGCTACCTGGGAGACATCTGACCTCTAGTTCTTAGGGGCCTTGTGACTCCAGTCATACCCTGAGGTTTATCTGGGTGGGGACAGCTGCTGGACCATTATCTGAAAGAAAAGTCTTGTGATTCTGCCCTAGCCTCTGGGCTAGCCCTTTGCTCTGAAAGGAATGTGGGATCTGCCCTAGCCTCTGGGCTAGCCCTCTGCTCTGGAAGGAATGTGGGATCTGCCCTAGCCTCTGGGCTAGCCCTCTGCTCTGGAAGGAATGTAGTCTTGTGATTCTGCCCCAGCCCCAGGAATTAACTCTAACCTTTCAATTTTTAGTTTCATGTTAGAGCATAGACATTCACACTGCATCATGGGAGATGTTAATACAACAATGTACTAGTCACATGATAGCCATTATAGCTCACCGACATGACATATTTATTATTTTTGGCAAATCATATCACTCTGGTTTTGAGTTTCTAAAACCCATGAATGAGAAAGAAGGCATCTTTTAGACATGGTCTTTTCTGTATTTTACAGTGTTCTCTCAGAGCAGGCAGTGCTTTATAAACCATGACTTCCATGTTAGCGGTATTAGTGCCGATTTTTATGCTCTTTTTAAAAATTGTTCCTGGAGACTTTTGTTATAATCTGGCCAATGGGATGGAAGCAGGCCCATCTCAGCATTCCCTTGTGCTACTTGGGAGTTTTTATGGCTACTGGTATTGCAGAGGACCCAAAGGCGAGTAGAGTTCTTGAATTATTTAACAGTATTATTAATTTTGCATCTGTTTATAATTTGGGTTTAAATTCGCAACTTATCCTAATCTTCTTAAGTCTGAAAGTTGATCAGAATAGCGAGACAAGTTACAAGCAGTTAGTTATTACAGTTTCACAAGCTTATGAGGGTAATTAATAGTAAAGTTTTGAAGTTTGTAAACATTTAACAATGCTAGTGGTAACTTCAGGACCTTTGTCCATAGAAATTTTATACGTGTTAAGTTTGCTTCATAATCTTCATGTATCTGGGTGATGCCCAAGGAGACTTCTTCAAGAATTATTCCTCACAGTCCTTCATGCCTCCATCTTCTAGTGATAAGGCATATGCTTCGGAGACAAGTGATGCCTGCTGGCTTTTTGCCTCTTTTATTGCTGATATCATTGATCTCCTTGTGACTTTAATCAGTTGTAATAGCCTACCATGACCTGTTTCAAAACTCTGTTCTCACAGAAATGAACTGTGCTTCAGTAAATTGAAACATGTGTTTAACCCATCTTAGCTCTTAGCTAGTTAACCATTTCCAGGGACTCATCTAATTGCTGTGATCATTTGGTGACTCATTATGACTCAAGTATTTTAATTTCAAACGACAAAAATTGTATGTACACTTCTGACTATAGTAACTTTTTGTTACCATTTATTCTTTCAGTAGCTTTCTAAAATATAATTAATAACGTAACTTCCCCCTTTATTTGTATTATGCTAATGAAGTGTGCTCTTCCTTAAATCCTTTCAAGTGCTACAGTCCCTTGTGTTTCCAGAGTTCACAATGAAATACAATCAATGACTAATATCCACTTATAAGTGAGCATATACTATGTGTGTCTTTCTGCTTCTTGGATACCTCACTCAGGATGATCTTTTCTAGTTGCCACCATTTGCCTGCAAATTTCATGATATCCTTGTTTTTCATTGCTAAGTAGTATTCCATTGTGTAAATGTACCACAATTTCTGTATCCATTCCTCAGTTGAGGGACATATGGGTTGTTTCCAGATTCTGGCTATTATGAATAAAGCTGCTATGAACATGGTTGAACAAATGTCCTTGTTGTATACTTGAACATATTTTGTATATATGCGTAGGAGTGGTAAAAATGGATCTTGAGGAAGCGATATTCCTAAATAATATAGGATAAACATACTAAAATCTATACACCTAAAGAAGCTAAGAAAGAAGGAGGACCCTGGGTAAGATGATCACTCATTCATAAAGGCAAATGGATGGATATCAGAAGAGGGAGAAAACAGGGAACAGAACAGGAACTTACCACAGAAAGCCTCTGAAAGACTCTATCCAGCAGGGTATCAAAGCAGATGTTGAGACTCATAGGCAAACCTTGGGCAGAGTGCAGGGAATCTTATGAAAAAAGAAGGAGATAGAAAGACTTAGAGGTGACAGGAGTTCCACAAAGAGAGCAACAGAGGCAAAATATGTGAGTACAGGGGTCTTTTCTGAAACTGATACTCCAATCAAGAACCATGCATGAATATAACCTAGAACCCCTGCACAGATGTATCCCATGGCAGCTCAGGCTCTAAGTGGGTTTCCAAGTAAGGGGAACAGGAACTGTCTATAACATGTACTCGATGGCTGGCTCTTTGATCACCTCCCCTGAGAGGGGAAGAGCCTTACCAGGCCACAAAGGAAGACAATGCAACCAGTACTGATGAGACCTGATAGACTAGGGTCAGACGGGAGTAGGACCTCACCTATCAGTTGACTTGGAGAAGGGCATGGGAGGAAATGAGGGAGGGAATAAGGGATTGGGAGGGAATAAGGGAAGGACCTGCAGCTGGAATACAAAGTGAATAAACTATAATTAAAAAAAAAAAAAGAAATACAATCAGTGAGCCAGTCATGATAACACAAACCTTTAGTCCCAGCACTTAGAAGGCAGAGGCAAGTAAATCTTTGGGTTCAAGGGGAGCCTGGTCTACAGAATGAGTTCCAGGATGAGTACAGCTCTACAGAAAATCCTTGTCTCACAAAACAAAAGCAAAACCAAATACAATCAGTGGATTATTTACCTATTGTATGTATATATATATATATATATATATATATATA
>NW_026596117.1:5825209-5835514 GCF_907164565.1 Psammomys obesus | reverse complement strand
TATATATATATATATATATATATATATATAATTTTCTCCCCCTACAAACATGATAAATCTTAATGTATAAACCACCATAACATAACATAACTTCCTTACTACTAATAAGATAGAACAACTACAAGATTTTGGAACTCAGATGAATATGATCAGGTCCTTTCTGGCTAACCTATGGAATAGTAGTAGTCAAAGCTTTTCATGTGACTGTGTAACATTTTCCAATATGTATATGATGAGATGAAGTGAGGGGAATGATGTAGCCATTGTGATGCAGTTAGCATAGCCTGTGGGGCTTCTTAAAGACACAATCATTGCCATACAGTGACAGTTTACTTCAAGGTGGATATTAAGGGGACAGAAGTATATACCCTAGTATATCAGGTCTCATCAGGACTGGCTGCATTGTCCTCCTCTGTGATATACTAGGGTCAGATGAAAGGGGAGGAGGATCTCCCCTACCAGTGGACTTGGAGAGTGGGAATGGGAAAAGATGGAGGAGGGAGGGTGGGATTGGGAGGGAATGAGAGAGGGAGCTACAAATGGGATACAAAGGGAATAAACATTAATAAATATAAAAAAATAAAATTTAATTTAAAACAGTATATACCATACAGATATTCTGGAAAAAGAAATGTTGTTCATCCCAAGCAAGACACTAAACTGGACTTTTGAGATTTCATTCTATTCAGAGCCTCACATGTTTTCAAACATACCTATTGTTTAATTCTGGAATTTTTGATTTGCCATTTTCAAATTGTGGTTGACTGATCATAACTGAAACCAGAGAGTGAATATGTGGGTAAAGATGCTACTATATTATCTGAAGGCTTGCTTCCTCTCCTTAAATCATATCAGTCTGGAAAGATGCCTTATCCCAAATCAAAAGTGGTGAATTGTAGCTCTGGTCTTTGTTTTTATGCTGATGTACAGGGTAACTATGGAAATCCACTTCACTTATCTAGTATGTATAATTATGGTATTTGGACTAGGTCATCATTTTCTAAAACTAAACCAAAGATTTCTTCAGCCAGGTGAATTTTGCAAGAAAAACTATTTCTTTTTCTTTCTAAATTCACAGGGTATCATAACACCTTAAAACCTGTTAGAACTCATATTAGAAGAAAATGACTTATTATCATTTAATACTTCATTTATAACCCATTTAGAGTCCTATATGCTTATTTTTCTTTTCTCTGTAGAACATGGATTTAAATAAACAGTTTGAGAAAGGCTGGCCCAGATTTTCTTTTGTATTATTTATTTTTGATCCTTTATTTTATGACTCTATATCTTTACTTTATGTATTTGTTTAGTTGCTAGGAATATTTAGGACAGGTACATTTCAACATTTCCACAATTTGCCAAGATGTATTTGTGCTCTCTATCATCCATAAATAAAATAATGCAACAGTTTGGTGACAGTAGATCTTCTTTAAGAAGTATTGTTTTGAAATCAGCAGTATTTTGTATGTTATATGAGAGATATAGAATAGAGAAGGCCCTCCCCCTACAGTTGTTATGATTTGTGATATACATTGTAGTAATTCCTTACTCTGTATTCATCATTCAGTGAGAATGTAGATTTATTTAAGAACTTCCTTCAAAGTCACTTGAATGAAAGAAGGTACAGTTTTTTCCCCATGTGTATGTATGTGTAAAAATTGCCAACAGTTAATTTGCATAATTTAGTGATTCTTGTGTGTTGCCTGAGCTAGTATGAGTTAAACAGATTCACGAAAGTACAGGATTGTAAAGTTCAAAGAAATGCAAACTTGATTAACAAAAGTCACTGTCAGAGACTAATTGTAATTCTGCAGCTTAAGAATCCTTGAATAATGTCCCTGGAAAGGTCAGCCAAAAGTCCCAGTTCTTGTTACTATTCCCTTCAAGAGAATGTTTAAATTTAGGTATTTCCTGGCATCAGGAAAGTCAAGAGAGGCATAAGAATTTTTTTTCCTTTTTCTTTGGAAGTTTATTACATGAGTTAAAAGATGGGTGAAAACAGTGCTTGAGCTTTTTGTGGTCAATAAGAAAGGAATTTATCTTGAGTTATGTTAATTAAGTTTATCATATACCAATCAGAGCTATGTATATTGTATACTTTTTCAGAGCTATGTAAATTATACACTTCACTTTGGTCCTTTACTGTTTCATTGTGTCATTTATTTTTTTCAGAAACAGATTTCTAAATTTTACCTTTTTCATACACTGTTAGTGTATTAAAGATTCAGGGCAATGTAATTAGTTATGCATCTTAAAATAATTATGTTGGTTTTATTATAAATATGGGATGTAATTTCCCAAGACCATAGTCGATATAATGAATTAGTATTTAGACATTTTTTGTAGCTCTAATGATTAAATGATTGCTTCAATAATGTAATTTTTCAACTCTACATAATTAATGACTTTGAATAAGCAATTAAATTATGCTTAATTTTGATAACTGTTATGATTAAATAATTACATATTTTGTTATTTCTAAAAATTAATTGTTTTGTTGGTTGTGATGTTGATTGAATTCCCACACAATTAATTTATTGATTTTTGTTTTATAAAAAAAAAAAAATGTTTTCTAAGGCAAACAGAAAGCTCATGCTGACTTCATGGCAAAAACTCTATATTTATTATTAGACAAGAATAAAGCCAGTGATTCATTGATAAAAAATTATATATATATTATTTAATTTTCTATAAGTATATTATAGAAACTATTAGAAAAAAATTTTCTGGTATACTGCATATTTGGATTTTTTTTCTGCCTTTTATAAATGTTCATCATCTTATTAATGACTTGAACAAAGACGCTAAAGAGTACGGTTCCAATCTGTAGATTTTGGTTGATAGCAAGGTGTTACATTTCTGAAAGAAATTCCTATATTGGTTTGGGAAGTCTAAGAACTTATTATGAGTTAACAAAGAAACTTAAGTCATCTTTTTTTTCTATTCAAGAAACCCTGGAATGGATTATGTTGCTGAAGGATAGTGGCTTAGGAACAGCTCATGTAGCTGTAAATGCAGGGTTTTTACTCATCCATCAAACATGATTGAGAACTCAGGACATTTTAAATGAAGCAGGCCCTGCCTCAGGGAATATGTACTCACCGCAGACATACACAAACAAGCAGAGTTCAGGGGTCCTGAGGCACAGAGAGAGGCAGAGATGTGTAGGGATTGAAGTCACTTTAACCACAGGCTTTAGTTTCAGGGTTTGATTATCTGTAGTCCTAATGAATTTTGACAGATGTGACCATGTCATAAAACATATAAGAACATCTCAATTGTGTTAATGACAGTATTATTCAGAATGAAAGAATTATAGGCAGGGTTGTGCAGAAAAAACAAAACAAACAAACGAACAAACAAAAAGCCCACACAAAATAAAACTAGGATTTGGACCTCTCTTGGAGGACCTACTTAGGATAATTATGGATTAAAATAGTTCCAAATCATATCACATAAAGGAAAATTTTTCTAATAGCAAATTATTGAGGGGGCATGATAACATTTTGTAGATGTTTTGGGGTACCATGGTTCATATTCTTACTAATTTGTGGTTTGATGTAAGTGGCTGACATACTTATGGGTGTTTATTCAACTCTTCTAGCACCTGAATAAAACAAGCATGTTTAAAACATCAGACATCCCCGATCGTATGTGCACTATCCCTGTGATTGCAAATGAAGGTAGTTATTTAAAGGGTTGTATGTGTCATCATTTTACCCAAGTGAAAATGTCTTGCTTCAGGAAAAAAAGTAGGTGTAGTTCATTTTTTTCCCCTGTTACCAGGTAGGGACATATATTAAATCTGATGATCCTTTCTCAGTGACAGCGTAACTCTGTAGGCCTATGAGGAGGTGCCTTATTGTGTTAGGATAGTAGGTGTCATACAATGTATTACTGAAATATTAGAGCAGACTGAGTTATAATTGTGTTATGTTTGTTTTGAGTATCTACCTCACAAGTGCAATTTTGAACTATAAGCCTGTGATAATATCAAAATCCATACAGTTCTAGACAACGAATACAGTGTAGGCTAGGGAGTGTTACATATGAACTCACACTTGAAAGCCCTGGAAAAGTAATGAGCCCTTCCAGTGAAAATGCAATTCACGGTGCTTCACATTTTGATTAGCTGAGGATTAGAAAACTTGGTACATTCCATGAGCAAAACTTAAAATCTTCTGATTTACCTGAACTTGGATTCAAAAGCAAAAGGTTGGCCAACTGTGGGCTACGGAATCTTTCCTCCTTGACCTATTATTTATTTGCCTTGTGTCTAGAGAATTTGTTTTTATCATAATAAAAAGGGAACTTGCTGTAATTGTTTTAAGAAAAATGGAAAGGTGATATGAATCTTTATTACATTTGTTTCCATGTAAGCAGGCTACATTCAGAGCACCTTTGCTTTTCTCCAGACAGGCTGTTAGAACCCTAATAAGTAATTTCTTTGAATATGAGTGAGGTTGAAGGGGGGCTGCGTTTGTCTGTGCATGTGAAAAGCCAAGGGTTGAAGTCATGTATTCTTATTTTATATGATGGGTCCCTTACTGAGTGTGGGATTATAATTTCACTAGGCTTCCTGGCCAGTGAATCCCTCAGACTCCCTATCTCCACCCCTCAAACCACACTCCTCTTTCACCTGGGTGCTGGAGCACTCTCAGCTCCTAATGCCGGAGTCAGCAGCGCTGTATCCACAGGACCATCGTCCAGACTCCTAAGGATTTCGTTTCTTTACCATTTATTAAAAACGAATATCCTGATTGTGTCTTAGTGTGTCTCTGTATGTAATTATGGAGAATACCCTTGATTATTTTTTTAAAACTTAGAATGGAAGCATAAAAGAAAATGAAAACTAAGAATGCAAATAAAGAAAATAAGAAGCCAACATAGAAGGACCTAAGGGTGGGTCCCTAGAAATCTCTCAGTGCTTGGCAGAGAAATGGCACCTGTGATGCTGATACTCCTAACGCTGAGGCAGGAGTCAGATCCAGGAGAATCTCTGGAAACTCCATGGCCACCATGCTTTCTGTAAACAGCAGGGAAAAATAAGAAAATATTCTCAAATAAGGTAGATGACAATGTCTGACAGCCATGTGCCTCTAACCCAAATACCCATGTGCCGCATGTATATAACATTATACACAGAGACACCAACAGACATACCCAGAGAGAAGTAAAATAATAGAGGGAAAGACCTCATCAAATCAAACATAGCCCAGAGGGAAATACAACTTCTTTTTGTATGCACGTTTCTAATAAAAATAGTTAAACTGTGATTTTTTTTCTAAGAGGTAATCAGTTCTATCTTGTAAACTATATTCTTTGTTAGCAGAAAGTAGAGTTGTTGTGGAGGGGGAAAAATGTGACTTATTCAGAAAAGCACCCTGGAAGCACTACAGACAACTGTGTGTTTCTAAAATACATTGGCAGAGCTTGCATTCTTTTGGACATGGAAGTATAATTCTCAAATTAAATTTTACAAAGCAGAATTAAGGTTACTTAATGGATAAAAATAAATTGCTGTAATGTACAAGAAAGAATGTGAGAAAGGCCTAGTCACAAGTGTAAAATGTAGAAGATATAATGATTTTTTTTATTTTATTAATTACACTTTATTCATTTTGTATCCCCCCATAAGCCCCTCTCACCTCCCCTCCCGATCCCACCCTCCCTCCACTTTCTGATTTTTAAATGGTTAAGTAAATTATGACTGTATCATTTTAGTAGATAGTGTTCCATAAACGGCAAGGCCTGATAAGCTGATAAATCTACCTTATAATACTCAGTCATTAATTTTTCAGTATATGTTTCTGTGTCTATTACTGTAGCAGTTAGCTAATCTGTTTTAAGAGAAATATGCCCTGAGTGTCAAAGTAATTATACAAATGAAGTTTAAAAACAACTGGGCTTCCAACTCTCTTCATCCATGTGTTTCATGTATTTTCTAAGAATTTTGGATTTGTAAGTAAAGATATTAAGAGAATGATTATTGAGACAGAGATCTGTCAGTTATCCTATTTCATACACTTAAGGACACTTTCTGATTGGTGAAGTAATGTTTTTTTTTTTTTTTTTTGACAAGTCACTGTGTTCTTTGTTCAGTGTGTACAGCACTATTCTTAAAAATGTAACAGCACAGACTGAAGGCAAAGAAGTAGCAAAGCTTAGTGAGGGACTTCTCAGAAGTGGCAGCCACGAATTCCTGTCCTCCATGGAGATTATGTAAAAATGTTGAGTAGAAAATAGAAAAGGCTGTTTTAAGTACATCCCTCAGACTACACGTCCATGTCATAGCACTTTAAACCGATTAGTTAATTAACTGAGTAATTATTTTGTAGTGCAGATGGTTTAATTGAGGACCTTGTACATGACAGCAAATACTGTACCAAGTTGCATTCCTGTACACCGTCTTTTCCCTTTCAGGAAGATTCTCACTAAGTTTCTTAATTTGGGATGGAACTTCCCTTATTGGTCCGAGCAGGCTTTAACTGATAATCCTCCTGTGAGTTGCTGGGATTATTGTGAGTCTTGGTACTTCAAGACTGGACAATTTCAAATAATTAAGATTTTACTGTTTTTTTTTTTTTGTTTTTTTTTGTTTTTAGATTATTATAGAATACAATTAAAAGACCATGCACATTTAATTTAACTTAATAATTTAACTAAAATTCACGGAACAGCTTCTTAGTAGGTAGTCTAGCTTGCTTGGGCATTCCTGAGTCTCCTGCCCCATCCTCCAGGGCACGGAGATTAAACCTGTGCCACCGTGCCCAGCTTATGATCACTGTAACCTACTGTAACCTCTCCATCCAGAAGTGTTAGCCCGAGATTCTCTGAATAAAGTCAACCCTACCATCTTATGGTTCCTGTAAAACTTTAGCCATGTTCACATTTGCGAGGGTTCCATCTTAGGACAGAACTGCTCATTCCTTTGCTCCTGTTAAATGGCATACATTAGTGTCAGCCTTTAAGGTTACAGCGAGGATCAAGCAGAATAATGGCTAAGTTTCATATAAAGTAAAAAAAAAAGCTGAAGCTGTACTTCATTATTGCCTTTAAAGTCTGGGATTCACAGGGCTTTGTTCTGTGTAATGTGGCTTTCTGGTTCCTATAATTGTGTATTGTCAATAGCACATATCTGTTTAATGAATCAAAACAGGAGCAAATTACTCCTGTGAATGGCTTTTTACCCCACACTGTGTGCCTCCAGAGTCCTGAGTTAGCCAATGAATACTTAAATATGTCCGAGTTTGTTCACTTATGCTACCGATTTTTATTTACTGTACACCTAGATTTAGGACCTTGACTAAAGTGTCGGTCAGTAATATATTTACTTATTTAGAATGTTCATTAAATTCACGTATATATGTGAATTTATATATATATATAAATTTATATATATATATATATAGAGAGAGAGAGAGAGAGAGTTATCACATAGGAGTTAAGTGATACAGACAGAATCTCAGACTGGCAACACAGAAAAAAAATTAAACATGATGTTAATATCATAACCAAGGACCATGCATGGATATAACCTAGAACCCCTGCTCAGATGTAGCCTATGGCAGCTCAATACCCAAGTAAGTTCCCCAGTAAGGAAAATAGGGACTGTCTGTGAAATGAACTCAATGGCTGGCTCTTTGACCCCCTCTCCCCCCCACAAGGGAGGAACAGCCTTGCCAGGCCACAGAGCAGGACATTGCAGCCAGTCCTGATGAGACCTTATAAGCTAGAGTCAGATGGAAGGGGAGGAGGACCTCCCCTATCAGTGGACTTAGAGAGGAGCAGGGAGATGAGTGAGGGAGGGTGGGATTGGGAGGGAATGAGGGAGGGGGCTACAGCTGGAATACAAAGTAAACAAATTGTAACTAATATAAAAAAATAAATAAATTTTTAATTAAAAATAATAATTGACCATTTTAATAAAGTGGGCATAAACCTTACATGTAATGTTTTTAGTTAATTCTGCCATTTTTGTCCCTTCTGTGCTTTGAATGGTGTAGAGGATAAGAAGTTTAATTTCTGTGAAAAGGTGTATCTTCCCCAATAATATCCTGATGGAATCTTTTTTATGTTAAAGTAACTCTAGACTGTCATAATAATTATGTTGGCAGGAGTCTAACACCGAATACAGTAACGCAGTATCCCTTCTGTTACTGCTAATTACTACCTTGTACATACAGGCTTCTAATGATCTCAGTGAAAAGTTACGTATTGAAAATATTCACAGCCTTTACGATCCAGCCTTGCAGTGCAATATGACTTAACAGGAACCTATTTTTTCGGTGTGTTTGGCCCGAGGTTAAAATTGTGTAGGGATCTTTTATGGTCTAGCTTCTCCAGCTTAGGGAACCAGGCCCTGACACTCCCCAGAAAGTTGTTTCCTGCTATGTTGGCCAAAGTAACTCAGGTGGTTCACCTTCTTATTTAAATATTGTTTTGAGTGAGGCATATGTTAACACGTGATAAATGTCATAAGGCTTTGTATGTGTGTATATCACACACACAAATATATATGTGTGTGTGTGTGTGTGTGTGTGTATATATATATATATATATATATATATATATAATTGTTTTGTTTGATTTTTAATTGTAGCGAAAGGGTTCCATATTATAGCCTATATTGTTTTTTTAATTATTTTTTTATTTTTTGTAGTTTAGCCAATGTATGCCCTGATTGTAGCCCGCTTCCTGGTCTTCTTCCTGTTTTACCATCTCTCCCTCTTCCCTCCATTCCCCTCCCGTAGAGCACAGAAAGGAGGAGCCTTCTTCCCCTACCATCTAACCCCAGCCTCTCAGGTCTCATCAGTCCTGCCTGCATCCTCTTCCTCTGTGGCCAGCCAGGGGAGGTGATCAAACAGTAGGAAACAGAGTCTATGTCAGAGACAGCCTCTGCTCCCCTCAGCTGCCTATTGACTACAACTGAGCAGGGGGTCTAGGTCCTCTCCATGCATGGTCCTTGATTGGTGAATTCCCAGACTGACTTTGAATTCAGTAGGTAACCAAGGGTAGCCTCAAACTCAAGACAATGCTCCTGTCTCAGCTTTCCCAGTGTTGACAGGCTAGGCCCCAATTTTTGCCTGTACAAAAGGACATGGCATCATTTTTTAAAATCAATATGTAAAGCAGCCAAGGATATATTAATAAACAGGTCTCGAGTGCCTTCATATTTATGTAGGCAGTTTCAGATTTATTTGCTATGTAAATCACTTACAACCTTAAAACAAAAGGGAACCAACTTATACTGACTTCTCCCATCTTTATTTCAACGTTTAAACTGAATTTTCATTTTGAGTTTGTTGAGACTCCATTAAGCAAGGAGGGAATTTGGTATGCTATGCTAATAAATATAATTAGTAAGATGTTGCAAAAGTTTTTGATAAAATGTTGGATTTTGTGATATTAACTGGGAAAGGCTGTGTTGATTGATTGATTGATTGATTGATTTTAGAAAGGAAAGCATGTTGGGATTTTTTAAAAAGTATTGTGACTGCAAGAGAAAAAAAATATATTCAGTTCAGAAATGCTGAATTTGCAAGTGGTGTGGAAGGAGTAAATGAGAGCGGTTGAAGAAAGGGAAAGGAAGGAGAAAATGGTGTAATTATAAATCAACTTAAAAAGTTAAGATAAAAATAATAAAAACTTGAAAAGTAATCTCTTATTTTCATGCACATAGGTAAAGTTGATTCTAGATTCTTTCGAGTTTATATTTAAAGTGAATCATGATATTATGGCACATTCATTTTTATTTGCATAAGAGTATACATAGAGCTATACTATGAACATCTCTTCTATACTATACTGCCCTGTCCCATATTAAACTATTCTAATAATAGCCCTATGTATTTACTGTGTATTATGTACCATGTGCATTTTAAGTAAGTAACTTGTAAGTTCTGTAGTCTTCACAATTTAATTATGAGGCTGTTGAAATAATCACACTTCGCAGAGGTACAAGACAAACTGTGGTACATGAGAATTAATGGCACTCAGTTCAAACTCACAGAGTTAGGGAAAATCAGAAGGGTGCCCTTTTCCCCATACCTACATTGGTCAGGCTGTTAACTGGTAATTTATGCTGCTTTTGTTTAATGGATTTTTGCTTATTTAGTTGTTTTAAAAACATTTCTAAGGGCTTTTAGGAATGGAGGAAGGGGATGAGTGAGGGGACATTTTGATGGTCAAGGATGGTAGTAAAGGAGTTTGATTTTATATTTTATGTACACTCCTATATTCCTACCTCATAAGATGTGTGTGTGTGTGTGTGTGTGTGTGTGTGTGTGTGTGTGTGTGTGT
>NW_026596117.1:5779902-5825199 GCF_907164565.1 Psammomys obesus | reverse complement strand
TGTGTGTGTGTGTGTGTGTGTGTGTGTGTGTGTGTGTGTGTGTGTGTTTGTGTGAAAGAGAGGTGGAGTGGGAAGTTGCGCTTTAGGGACCTGAATAGAATGTAACCTTTGAACCCTAGCTCAATAGGCTATTGAAAGAGATGTAAAAGTTTTCAAAATTATTAATCAGGTGTGTGAATAATATGCCCATTACCTCTGGGTTCAGAGAGGCCAGGACAGTAGGTTCTGAAGAAATTAGTGTGATTTATGACTAGTTCCAAGCCATATTCATTTCAATTTATCAGCATGACCTTGCTGTGGCTCCTTTAAAAGGCTCTGGAGTTCACCTTGTATCTGTGTCCTGCCTTGGTTTGAAAAGTTGCATAGTTCTTAGGCCTCTTTTCTCTTCTCAGTTTTATGTTTGCTGGAGCAGGTCAGTCTCTAGTTTCAACTTCTCCATCACTCACAGTCTGAATTGATCAGAATGTTTAAGGTCAGTAGACCAGAATAATTTGTCCTTGGTTCCTTTATGAAGGTCTTTCAGAGTCAGAGAATAAAGACTAAATTCCTTTTTGTGAAAATAGAAGTATGTGAATCTCTTAATTTATAATGTGCCTGCTGTACCATCTGGGTGATGTTACATGAGGCATTTAACTAATATTCAAAGTTCTCATCTGAAAACTTAGCCCTGTGAAAACTGATATGTTTGCTGTACATAAATTTTAAGGGTCACATAACATAAAATCTATTTAAACAGATATGCCTCTTTGAGCATGGCATTATCATTGAATTTTGATTATCTTATTTCAATTTTGATCTAAGCCTCTTCCAAAGCATCTTTCTCTCCACAACATATATTACATTCCTGGAATATATGTGTATCTTTGTCCATTGCCATTTGGTAATTTCTTCAGTACTTAATAGTGATGCATTATTCGTTCCCCAAGAGATCAACTCCTTTCTTGTGTAAGCACAGATATGAAAGTTGGTATGAAAGCATTCTCTAACTCCTAAGGTGATGGTAAATATCAAAGTATGGAAACCTGCACTTTATCTTTCTAAGAGTGGCAGTTCTAAAATTAAAATGGATGTGGAGGACATGCATTGAGTCCTCCATGCCTGTTTCCATTCGCACATGCCTAGGGTGCCACAGTAATGGCTGACCACTCTTCCCTTAACATGTGTGGATAGTGCTTCCCTGCTGAAGAATCCACCTCTCTGCACAACCGTGACAGTCCTCAGAAGGAAGTTATGCCTGGCAGAGAATAAAAGAAAGAGTTATTCAGCCAACATTAGAGAGATGTTTGAAGGGTATAGTTTAGTCATAGTCCTTTGACGTAAAAGGTCACATCCAATGCGATGGCACCAAATTTTGAAGTGCCATCCTAATGTTATTAGTCTGTTATTTTGATTCCACTGATTCATTTATTTTTGTTAAAATTATAATCTAATATTTTTAAGTTGGTTAGCTTTCAGAGATGGCCAGGAGGATGTTACTTCTTCAAATGTGTGGCAGGTAAGTTCGTTATGTGTACATTTTTATGTGCATAGCTATGGTGGTCAATGGTAGACATTATTTTTTTTTATTCTTAAAACAAACAAACAAACAAAAAACCTTTCCTCCTAATTATTAAGTACAGTGAACATGGAACTCATTGATTTCTCTGGCCGGCTGGCCTTTCTTGAAGGACTCCTTCTGTTTCTGTCCCTCTTTTCCGAGTGGTTAGATAGATATGTGTCCTCAGGTTTCATATGAGGACTGGGAACCCAGATCACCATGCTCATGCAGCAGGTACTGTCTCCCAAGCTTGAAATTCTGCCGCTGTTGGGGAAAAACATCGACATTGGATGCTTAGATAGACACTGCAGAATCTGACTAGGTCAAAGGTTTATAAACATTAAAACAGCTTTGTTAGCTTTGTTTCTCCTATCTGTGATAAATACTATTTTATCCACTCCATTTCTTTGAAAATTGTAAGAAAATAGCAGGCTTGTGATTATTTACTAATATTACAAACTGCATAACATTCTTATTGAGACCAGTGATGGTTAGAGATACCAGCCTCAAAAAAGTGTTTTTTTTTAAGTAAAGAATTCCCTTAAACCTCAAAATGTATGCTATACATAGAATTTTATTTGTTCTTTTTTGAAAAACACTTAAGAGTGCATCAAACACACTGAGTGCTGATATTATTAGTGAAATGGAATACCATTTCAGCTAATGTGGTAAAAATGCCTCCGCACATTAAGAAGAAAAACCCAATATTATTTTTCCTCAGAGGGAAAATATCAGTTATGTAAGTAATGGCCATATGCACCACCCCTTTGCACATCCATTGTACTAATCCGAGTGTTTATTTCCTTTTACAAACTTTGTAGCATGGTAGTGAAGCATAACTGTTCATTGCATGGGATATTTGACAAAGTCATTGTCTTAAGCGGTTCTTCAAGCTTCTGCCTCTTCATTTTCTTTGCTTGGTTTCATGTTGAATTAAAGACAAACCAAGAACAATTCTTCACAGTTTCTTATTTAAAAAAATGCTTACAGAGGCACTTCATCATTTTTTTTTCTATATGGGGGATGGAGTTAAGTGTAAAAAGGTAACTGTGGAAGGTTCTGTGATAGGACATTCATATCAGGTGGTCGTCTACTGAATACTGCCTGGCTGTATCACAATGTGCTAATTAGTGTTTGGCAACTTGACAAGAAATATAAAGCTCTGGATATTTCTTAATGAAACAGTGGTCAGATTTTAAGTGCACAAATCAACTATCTAGTCAATCATAGTAACACTAATTTTGAATCTTACCAACATATACCCATTACCATTTGAAAATTTTAAGGCCATTTTCCATGTTGTCCTCCAGGAAGTAATGACCTTTCACTTATTTTTATAAAATAAATTGATAATATCTTACAGCATCATCATACTAAATCATCATACTAAATCATTAATATATTTTTACTTCATAAAAATATATGCAATTTTAATATAAATGGTAAAACTTTTTTCTTAATAGCTTCATTCCCAAATAATTATTAAGTAATATAGTAGAATTTTTGAGGTATGTTGAATGATAGTAGCTCATTATTCTTTTCGTTTCCCATTAGCTCACCTGTACACTAACATCTCCGCTAAGAAACACATGGAGTTAATAAAAAAAAGCTAGTAACTTTTCAAAATCTTTAAATATTTCAAATATGTTACTTGTCCTATATATATGTTTTTAAAAGCTTTACTATTAAACACATGTATCTTGTTTTCCTACTTCCTTCATTAATACAATTCTTCATTGTATTAAAAGCATGTTTGGGAACAAGCTATACTTTTTATACTATAGGTAGTTTTATTGAAGCATAAAGAGCCATATATTTTAGTAACAATTTGTAACTAAGAGGTGGAAAATTTTGTATCATTTATAAAAATTTACTCCCATAACAATATGTGTGTGTGTGTGTGTGTGTGTGTGTGTGTGTAAGAGAGAGACATATAGCGAGAGATAGACAGGGGGGAGGCTTTCTCCATGTAGCTTTGGTTGTCCTGCACTCGCTCTGTAGACCAGGCTGGCCTCGAACTCACAGAGATCTGCTTACCTCTGCCTCCCTGAGGCTGGTATTATAGGTGTGCACCATTACTCCCAGCTACATAACAGCATTCTTACATGCATTAAGGATTTTTAAAACAATATACATTTTGATCTGATAGAAAGAAAGCAAAGGGTGAAAAGCAAGCAACAGTGGATACTACAAGTGGATAATATTTCAAATGTACAAGACTTCCATTTTCATGAAAAAAATTACTCTGAACAAAGCAGAAGTGGTTACATATGGGACAGAAACTTTAAGGCCTAAGGGAATGGTGTGTATTTCAAATAGTAAGGTATAGACCATAGACATATATTTTATAAGTATGGTAAATTTTCTTTTTGTTTCAGCTTTCAGATGCACTTATGAATATTTGTGAGGGTATAAGCTATTGTATTAGTCAGCTTTTCATCTTTGGGACAAGTACCTGAAGGAATACCTTGGATGAAGGAGGTTTTATTTGGTTCACAGTTCCATTCATGAAGTTCATGGTTGGCAGCTTCCATTGCTTGGTCCTTCATGGGAGGCTGAATACCATGGCAATGGGAGGATAATGGAGGAGAGACATTAACCACATGACAGCTAGTAAGTGCCATCACAGGGAGGAGAAGAGGGAGGAAAGGTGGGATTTGAGGGGGGTGAGAGAGGGGGCTACAGCTGGGATACAAAGTGAATAAACTGTAATTAATAAAAAATAAATTAATTAATAAAAATAGAAAAAAGTTGTTACAACCTCAAAAAATAGTACCTCTAGCAGGTATCACACCGTCAGTGTATGGGCCTGTGGAGACGCTTCATTTTCAGAGTCTGCAGATGTTTTCCTCCATCCACCTGCTTCCAGAACCTTTGATGATTCCCATTAGGCATTTTCTTTCCTGTTATACACAAACTAATTTCTTCACTGTTCATGTTGATAAATCCGAAGTTCGGCTGTGAGAACTCACTTTGCTGCAACTCTCAGTAATATGTAGTGGAGTTGGTCTCTGGTCTCGTGAGCAATATTTCTTGCCCCTCTTGCTAAATTCTCATAAAACCTTTCATTTTGCTGGAATCTTTCTTAATGTTTAGTAGTTTTCAGTTTGCCCCAAATTTCAGAGATTCTCAAAGGACGGCCTGTTTGTTTGTTTGTTTGTTTTTTCTCTGGTGCCTATGATTGTTAGTCTAATTTACTACTGTTATATAAATGCTTACCATTATTAATTTTTATCTGTACTGTACAGTAAATATATAACTCTAGTGTCATTTATGTAGCAACTTTCCCAAACAGCCCTGACTTTTTCGGTAGGTGATGGTATGTGCAAAACTAAACTTGTACTCTTTTCACACTGTTAATACCTTTTTTCTGAAACATTGACATTTTTAATGAGAATGTTTTTAATTATAAAAATTAAGTACATCAGTTTCTCTTTCCTTTACATACACTTACATGCAGACATGCACATACACACATATAGCTATCAATCATCTATCTGTCTATTTAACTTCTATCATCTGCCTACCCTTAATCCTCTTGTAAGAATAAGTCAGTACTTTTCTAAACATGTAACGAAATTAAATTTGAACGATAGTCTGCATACCTCTGCCAAAGCTAACACCTGGCTATTTGCTAGGTGTCTGCCTCCTTCTGCAGTTCTTTGCTCTCTAGTCTTGGGGTGGCCCATCAACTTCCTTTTAGGTTTCAATGTTCTTGCTGCTCTTTCTTTAGGCTGCATTAGTTTCTTTTTTCTGGAGTCGTCTTGCTTATCCCCTTCTTTCAGATTTTTACTCGTATTTTATTTGGAGTGAAAATACATGAAATATTCTGTAGACATATTTATTCGAAACTGGTGTCTCTACCCTTTATTATCATAATTTACATTTATGAAACCTACCATATGTTCTATGCTGATTTATCATTTCTAATTTTCTCTCTCTTGCAAAATTATAGGTATTGCTTTGGTTATTTCTTCATTCCCAGCACCTAGAAATATCATTCAATTGTTAGATGTGGTGACACATTCCCTAATCTTCGTGCTTGAAAGGTGAAGGAAGGCTTGCAAGTTGCAGGTCAGCCTAGGCTAGGTCAAAGAACAATAGTGATAATAATAAAAGCCAGTGGAACAAATTGAACAAACAACAAAAGAAGCTCAGTCCATTTATCAACTTAATAGTCGCTGAATGTCTGAAGTTTGCACCACTTGTATTCAGTTGTTGTAAATGGAACATACTCTCTATGGCATTTTTGGTATTTATGGAGTACTAACTAACCTTTCTTTGTGATGTGTGTTTTGTTTTTAATGAGGAGGAGATGATACATCTCAGTCTCATTGCTATAGGGACTACCACCAAAAGCTACAAAATAGCTTCTCTTGCTAAAAAATATAGGAGTCAGTACACAGCATTGAATTCTGTGCATGACCTTGTAAGAACATAAGCTATGCTCTGGTAGATCAAGGAGCAAGAGAATTTCACATCGTGACATTAAAACTCTTAGAGATAAAAGTAACTTTGACCATAGTTCAGAACACTCAGAGCACTGTGAAAGTGAGCAAGTTGTCATAGGTAACACTTACAGGGAAAATCCTTAATTGAGGCAATACATGCAAAAGATCTGTAGTGAAGTAGGTTATAGCACAGAGAAGGGAAATTACTTGAAGCCTGAGTCAGGGGGCACTATGAATAGTTTCTGTAGTCACTGAAATCATCACAAAAAAATTAAGAAGTGACCTTTGTTCTAATGTGTAAAGAAAAAGAAGGAAGAAAGAGAGAAAGAAATCCTAAGATAGAGTTGTTCCATATAAGAATGTATCAATAACCTCTCCAGCATGCGTCATCCCTTGAGTTTTTGATCTTATCCATTCTGATGGGTGTGAGGTGGAATCTCAGCGTTGTTTTGATTTGCATTTCTTGGATGACTAAGGATGTTGAGCATTTCTTTAAGTGTTTCTCTGCCATTCGATATTCCTCTGTTGAAAATTCTCTTTTTAGCTCTGTATCCTTTTGTTTTTTTAATTTTTTATCCTTTTTGTTTTTTTACTTTCTTTGTTGGAGTTTAACTTCTTGAGTTCTTTATATATTTTGTATATTAGTCCTCTCTCAGATGTAGGGTTGGTGAAGATCCTTTCCTAGTCTGTAGGCTGCCATTTTGTTCTGATGACAGTGTCCTTTGCTTTAGAGAAGCTTTTCAGTTTCATGAGGAGCCATTTACTGATTGTTGATCTTAAAGCTGTAAGGTTGGTGTTTTGTTCAGGAAGTTGTCTCCTGTGCAAATGAGGTCAAGGCTCTTCCTCACTTTTTACTAACAGAGCTAAAAAAAACCTGGGTGCAGGGGACCCTGCAGAGACCCATACTCCAACCAAGGACCATGCATGGAGAGGACCTAGACCCAAGTGGGTTCTTTAGTAAGGGGGTGGGGCCATCTGACATGAACTCAGTGGCTAGGTCTTTGATCAGCTCCCTGTGGGTGGTGCATCCTTGCCAGGCCACAGAGGAAGATGATGCCACCAGCCATGATAAGACTTGATAGGCTAGGGTCAGATAGAAGGGGAGGAGGTTCTCCCCTATCAGTGGACTATGAAAGGGGCATAGGGGGAGAAGAAGGAGGGTGGGAGGGACTTGGAGGAGATGCAGGGTGCTACAGCTGAGATACAAAGTGAATAAATTATAATAAATAAATATTAAAATAAAAAGAATGTATCAATAAAATGTTTTTCTTTACTTTTAATAAAACAATCTGTTTTGGTTCTTAAACTTTAAGTATAGCTCCTGGTTGGAAGATATTTCAGACAATTTTTTTTTCCTTAAGCAAATAGTAAACAAATCTTCAGATATTTATTGAGCATCTATTAATCATGCATTTAATACTTGAACATTTTGGGTACTATACCGTGCTGCTTGATCAGATTTCTAAAGGATGTCAGTTTTATATAAACAGTAATACCGTAGCATCTGAAGTGAATGTCACACTGAGGAAAGGTAAGCCATGTCAATTCATTTCACTTTCATAGAAATGCCGAATGCCAGCTGCTGCTGATACTTCTCTGATCACTAGCTGACTTTAGGCAGGAGCTAATGCAGCCACTGATGACCGTGGATCTAACAGGCGTGCAGACCACACAGATGTGCAGCAGTTACTTGTGGCGTTAACTCCTGGTTACTGTTCTGTTTGACAGATAAGGGCATTTTACCTGATGTGCATGTTGTGAGAAGCGGAATCTTTCACTAGCCCTATAATTCTGTTTCCGTTTTTTAATTTTCTTATTTCATTTTTGCGGGTGTGTAAATATATGCACACTTAAGGATTCTGGAGTAAACTGAAGGTTTGGTTT
This sequence comes from Psammomys obesus, assembly GCF_907164565.1. Lineage (NCBI taxonomy): Eukaryota > Metazoa > Chordata > Mammalia > Rodentia > Muridae > Psammomys > Psammomys obesus. The sequence continues at coordinate 5,817,327 of NW_026596117.1, read as the reverse complement.
GAGCCAGTGGCTTTACATGCTGCACCATTTCACCAGCACTGTACTGTAATTGTTTCTCTATGACCCTTGTTTTGAAGTCAAGGTAAGCCCGTGATAGCATCTTATGGGTGATGATTCAGTGGCATCTTGCATGTGTCTCGTTGTCAACAGATAAAAGGTACCATAAAGGAGGGCAGCCTGCTATCAGAGGAGAAGAAAGTTTTGTTGTGCAAATTGAATGATTGTAGAATGCTTATTTTTGAGTTAAATCTTGAAGACTAGTAACAGACAAAGCAAAAAAGGAAGAAAAGAGAAACAAAGCATCGTAAAGAACCGGCTTAGGGGTTCTGTTGTGTTGATTGCCAGTCTAGAGCCTGCAGCATCTTAGTTTTCATATCTGTCCCTGAATTTTAAAATCTGGGCCATAACAGCCCCGTCCCCCATCCCCTTACTGCTCTGTAGAATAATTGGATTACTTTATGAAAAAGACTTAGAGCATTTTTGAGCAAACAAGTTTGATATTGTGGTAGAAGTAGCTCTAATGGCAGGGATACAATAGAAAATATTGAAGATGATAGATTGTCATTGAAAATTTGTAAAATCTGCTTAAAAGGATAAAAATACTACAAATCAGGCCACAGAAGAGGACAATGCAGCTACTTTTAATGAGAACTGATAGACTAAGATCAGAAAGGAGAGGGGAACCTCCCCTATCAGTGGACTTGGGGAGTGGCATGCATGCAGAAAGGGGAGGGAAGATGGGGCCGGGAGGGGAGGAGGAAAGGGCTTATGGGGGGATACAAAATGAATAAAGTGTAATTAATAAAAAACATACTACAAACCAGTGTTCTTTTATAAACATGAATTGTGAGACAGGAAATTGAAGAAACGGAAAGGGAGAGTCTATGAAGCTAACCACAAGCACAGCAATAATTTTATAACCCAAGCATGTATTTAAAATCATACATGTATTTACAAAGAAAAACACAGCTTACCCATCTTACCTTAGCTGCTTCTCTGTGTCTATTGCTAGTGTTGCTTTCCCAGGCTTTGTTTAGCAGTTTATCAGTGAAAGACTCAGTTTCCTCTACCTGGGCTCAGGACACAGCCTATTGATACTAGTGTTCCATGAAGGAGTCCTAAGTGCATTTTCCTCCTGCTTAAACTGTTTCCACACAGATGTATAGCTTAGGGAACTGAAGCTAATCCTTGAAGAACAGTACTGAGTGGCCAGCTTCTCGAAGCTGTCCACCCGTGTGCAGAATTTGTCCCATCACGTGTTTTCAGCTTTGGTATATTTAATGAAGGGTTATCTGTCTGCTTAGGAGAGTCCTTCCTTCCTTCCCCTATCTGAGAGGGTGTGGTCTTTTCAACAGTAACTTTTGTTTTTAAGTTAAGATGGTAGGGTTAAAAAAATAAAGAAATATGTGGCTATTTAGCAGTTTGTTCTTTGTTTACTCTGATATAGTTCGGTCAGTTGGTGATACTCAACTAGAAATACCTGCAGCCATTTACATACATAGCACAATGAAAACATGCAACCTGTTTCTAGTCCTTCCCAGGAGTTTAGCTATTAGTCGCTTCGTGACTCCAGTTTTAAATTCCTTGTGTTGCAGATTTATCATGTTTTAAATGGGGATAATTTTATTCATTTTTATAAGGTATAATAAAAATAATATGCCTAAAAATAAAGTGTACTGCTTAAGGTCTTAATGGCTAAAAATGCTTTGTTCTTACCATGTGCCAAAGATAGTTTTGGATGTTTTATATGGGATTCTTCTTTTAGTCTTCTCAAGAACAGTTAAAAATAGCTACTAGTTTTAATTTTATAGATGAGCACATTGATGCATAACAAGTTAGTGTAATAGCATGCTGCTAGAATAACAGTCGGCTTCGTAAACCAGTACCATGGCTCTGGAGCCATGTGTTGTTTATTGGTATTATTTAGCATATGTTAGATGCTAAATTTACAATCTATGATAAAAATTTTGTCTGTACATGATTGTGCACATCTGTAATCCCACTACTGGAAAGACGGAGGCATCAGAAGAATCATAAGCTGGAGGGCAGCCTGGGCTACAGAGCAAAATTCTGTATTCCACCACCTTCAATAGGACAATGATGATGATGATTAGAGAGCTTGTTCAGTCATCCAGTAAATGATATATTCTGACCTCTTAGGTCTTCTTCAATGGTAGAGAGCATATGGAACATAAAATATTACCATATACATTAATATGTCATGATATGTTTATTGTTCTTGAGGATTTGGATGGTGCTGGGTCAAGTTTTTCTGTCTTTCATGGCAATTTTCTGTATCTATCTATCTATCTATCTATCTATCTATCTATCTATCTTTATATCTATCTTTTATCTATGTTTATATATATCTATCTTTTGTCCATCTTTTGTAGCTATCTACCTATTTATCTATCTGTCTATCTAACTTTATGTGTATCCATCTATCTTTCTAGTTATCTATGTATTATCTATCTATTTATGTTTTTTTTTTTTTGAGACAGGATTTCTTTATGAGGCATTGGACGTCCTGGAACTAGCTCTGTAAAACAAGCTGGCCTCAAAATCACAGAGATGGCATCTCCCTCTGCCTCTGTCTCTGCCTCCCAAGTGCTGGAATTAAAGGAATACGCTAATGCCACCAGGCTCTTTTATTATTTTTTAAAGCATTATCTCATAAATTTTGTAGGTTTTTTTTTATATATATACCAATGGGCTAGCTATACATGGTATTCGTGTATAGCTCTTATTTACTTTTCTTTCACAAAACATGATAGAATGTTTACAACACAATAGGTTTAAGGTAGGGATGCGGAATGTATGATGTAATGTACATTTAATTACATTTAATGTAATGTAAATGAAGGTGTGAATGTGAATGGAGAGTCGGAGAAGGCCACTTTCAGTGGGGTCACCAGATACACAAACAGATTAGAGAGCAGATCTTGGTATGCAAAATACAGTTAATGCCACAATTTCATAACTGCAGTGGTAGTTATTAACATGTAGCTTGTGTTAATGCTGAACTGTAGTCTCTCCTAAATGTCGGCATCCAAACTTGCATGGCTGTGTACTATATTGTGTTATCATAAATATAATAAAGAACCATTCTGTATTCATGAAGTTTATCATATTTTCCCTTTGGTTGAATTTATAGATGGGATGTTAAACATTGTGACACCTTTCTCAGAAAATTTTTGAGTAAAAAAAAATAAAGTAAAACGTGAGATGTGTTATCCCCACGCAATGGGCAGAGTGTTTATGACATTATGACATTGCCTAGGCTTTCTCTGGTTTAAGAGTTAGAAAAAGTGAATTGTTGTTGAGTTGACTTGAATTGGTGATCACAATGGTAAGAAAAATTCAACACTGTCCACCATGTTTGTGGTGATATATAAAATCTTAGTTTTAGTTCTTATGGGGTTTCTGAATGAAACAATCCAATGGGAAATAGGAAAGGCACTGAATCCACCCTGAGCAAATAGGCTATGTGGTAGTCTAGAACAGCTAGGGCAGGTCATCTCAAAAAAATGATATCAGCCCTCTACTTGAGGCCATCTGTCCTCTTGAACACTGTACTAAAGTGATGGTCTTGTATGCCAGGGTGCCTCAGCAGTAAGAGTCATAGGGCCTGGTGCAGATGTTCCATGGGAGTTGGTAAGAGATTGCTTCTACTTCAAACCTAAAGCAATTCCTAGGCCTTTAAGCAATTATTCCCTGTCCGAAGATAGACCACCAGGACATTGTCCATACAACCTGCAAACATTAACCCTAAGCTAATTCTTTCAACTTTCTCTTAAATAACTAAAATGTCTTTCTGTTTGTGTAACAGACATTTCATAAAACAGCAACATTTTCAGCATATAAATTAAGAATATAAATTAAGAATTTAAATTATAAATTAAGAATGATGGTGAACAGAGGAAGACAATGCAACCAGTCCTGATGAGACCTGATAGGCTAGAGTCCGAAGGGGAGGAGGACCTCCCCTATCAGTGGACTAGGGGAGGGCCATAGAGGGGAGAAGAGGGAAGGAGGGAGGGATTAGGAGGAGAGGAGGGAGGGGGCTACAGCTGAGTTACAAATTAAATAAATTATAATAAATGATAATTTAAAAAGAATGATGGTGAAAGGATGGTAATATTTATGCAATTGCCAGAACTGTGTCTTAATGTGTCTTAATTCTTTTTGGAGACACATTTGCTTTCTCTGAAAGTTGATTCCTTATTCAACAGTTGGACCAAACTAGAGTGTTTATTTTACCTAAAATTCAGTATTTTAAAGATATTTACATATCTCATAATATGGTAGCTATTTTTTCTTATCAGAATGTATTAATATTTTGAGGAAATATCTATAGTTGCTACCGATGATGAAGGCATTCTAGATTTTTATTGTCATGTGTCTATAAAACGTTTAAGTAGTAATCTTCTGGCCAGCCTTACCCTCGGCCACATAAACATAAATTTCTATGGACATGATATAAAGTTCCAGTGGAACCACCTGCCACGTGGATGTCTGCACTGAAGGTTAATAGTACCCTGTATTTTTTTTCTCAAAAGGAAATAGCAGGATGTTACCTTGTAATTTTTTTTTACTACTGTGTAATAAAATGTAGATATAATAAATACCATCTAAACAAATAAAAAAATTTGGACAGAATCCATTTTGCTGTCAACACTTAGTATATAGTACAGGCCTTTAAATATTTTTGTCCTAAGTGGACTTAATGACATCAACTTGCATTCTACTCTCTTTGACTGCGCGGAAGCAGAAACCAATATTTTATTATTTGCCATTCAGCCTTAGATGATATTTTAATACATTTGTCTTGGTTCTCCACCGGGCTTGTTAACACAGTCTTGAGTATGATCCGAATTATTCTTTGATTAAGTAAGTTGACCTGCTAGGTTACTGTTTATGCTGGTTGGTTATTTTTACCATCATATTCATATTGATATTGCTGACAATAATACTTACACACCACAACTTGTGCATTATCAAGAATTCACCCCCTTTATTTTGAATACCCTGGCAGCAGCAACAAGATTTAGTGCAATTGAGCTTTGTAGATCATGATGGCTTCATATGGCTGCAGGTGGTCATTCAGTGTTTATTATATTGACTATTGAATGAAAATGGCTGACAACAGTTTTCTCTTTATTTATATTTTCAAAATGTGTGTGTTTGTATATGTTGCCTGCCTTTACGGCTGTCCACCGTGTGCATGCCTGGTGTTTAGGGAGGCCGTAAAAGGACAAGTATATCCTTGATGTGGAGTCACAGATAGATAGTGAGTTAACATGTGTTTGCTGGGAATCAATTCTGGGTCTTCTGGCAGGACAGCTAGTGCTCTTAAACCGTGAACTACCTTTCCAGGCCGTGTGAACTTGTGTGTGTGTGTGTGTGTATGTGTGTGTGAAGGCTAAAAACACATATAGGACCTCTTAGTATGTACTTTAATGTTCCATACACTTTCGTAGACTATGAATTCAAGTTGAAGGCTTATTCATACTTTGTGTAATTCCTGCACGCAGGGCTTGGGCTTTAGATCTGGTGTTATATATTGAGTCCTGGGCTATATACTGATGTTTTCTCCGAAGAAACTCCAAAATAAAACAAGAGAAAAATAAATAAATAAAACCAATACGGTAGTATTTGGAAGCTATTACTAATCATTTTGTTAAACCTTTGCAAAAGAGCTTTTTCTTGGTACAACTGCTGGTGGCACAGGATTTCAAACTTCTCTCTTTTAGAAACACTTCCTTTGTTTTTGAGCTTGGTCTGACTCTAAAAACTATGGTGCACTGCTTTTATGGGTGGAATAAGCATACAGCAGCCCTGTAAGAAGGGAAATGCATGCCTTGTGCCTGATTTCTTATAAACCACAACTAATACATTTCAAATACTATTGTTAATATGTGGCACAACAACTTCCACTTACAGATGCAAATACAGGTATTGTTATATTTTGGATATTTAAATTTATATAAAGTGAATAAAGTGTGGTAAATATAGTAATAATAAATTAAAAATAAATTTATTCAAACTTGAAACTTTAATTCCTGAGGGCAAAAAGAAAACTAAACAGTATTATAGGTATAAGCACCTTTTCTGTATTTCAACCTTTTTCTAAAACATCATTTATTTATTTATTTTTATGTGCATTGGTGTTTTGCTTGCCTGTGTATCTCTGTGAGAGTGTCAGGTCCCCTGGATCTGGAGTTACAGACAGTTTTGAGCTGCCATGTGGGTGCTGGGAATTGAACCAGGTCTCCTGGAACAGTTGCTAGTGTTCTGAAAGGCTGAGCCATCTCTTCAGTCCTGGCACATCCTCTGTATCTGTGGGGTGTTTTAATTTTTTGTTTGTTTTTGGTGTTTGTTTTGTGAGGTAGGTTTCATTCCGTACCCCAGACGTGCTCATAGTCACCACACAGCCCACACTCTCCTAAATTCCCAGTACTGCTCCTGCTCAGCCTTATCTGTCCTGAGAATGGAAGCATGTGCTACTAAATGAGGCTTAGAGTACATTCTTTGAAGAGGTATAGTTAGATTTCGTGAAATGAAAACTGAATTCACTTTTGGGTGGATTTTGAAAATTTAATCCAGATACTTAATTTTCTTGGTTTGCTGTTCTTTGACTTTTATTTTTCTGGAAAGTACATTTCAGTATAATAAGTTTCTTTTCTCTCTTTCTTTCTTTTCTGTTTTTTTATTTTTTTTTTTATTTTTTTTTTTTTTTACTTTGTAAGAGTTGTGTGGTTTCCTGGTAGGTAACATTAATCATTCTTGAAAAAAATATGTTCCTATATATATAAGCTTTCCCACCACAGAGCTAACATATTTTAGCTAAAATTGCTTGGGAATAAGGATATGAGATTTCCTTCATGTATATAGTAACTCAAAAACTTAAATATAGTTTTGTATGCAGTTTTTTTATATACATAAAATATCGAAGTAAAGTAGAAATATTTCAGAAATACAGTAGTTTGTTTCCATAATACAGCTATGTTTACCTGAGGCTAACTGTGACATGAAGATATTAAATAAAAAATTTCAGGAATAAATAATCGATAGGCTTAAATGTAATGCTCTTGTGACTAGTGTGATGAAAGCTTACCTTGTCCTTTTTTTCCCAGATGAGATGTCAGTCATTCATACTTCAAATGCTATTTGCTGGGCAGTCACTTGCTAGCTACGGTGGTTTCAGATCCACCGGCATAGTGCTTCAATTTGTTCAAAAGTGCTGAATTTATTTACTGATGACCACAAAGTGCAAAATTACTATTGTAGATGCTTCAACCATTCTTAAGAGAAGCCATAAAATGATTCTTTAATTTGAAAGGAGAAAACAAGTATTTTTATTGATAGGACTAAGCTATGCTTATGTGTTTGTTCTCAGAGGGCATTTTTGTAGCTGTTTATCTTATGAGTAGTGTTGTTAATTCCTGCATGTGCTGGAATTTTAGGTTAAATTCTATCATATGTATGCATAGGAAAAGGCAGTATATAGAAGAACTGGTGTTCTCCACGGTTCCAGGCATCCATTGGTCTCTACTCATAATGATGGACCCTTGTAACGTCCACAAAAAGGAAAAGATTAACAAATACAAGTGTGTATATCCTTTAAACTTTTAAAAGGTGAGAGGCTTTATTATCCTTAATAGTAACACAATATTCATTATTTTTCTGTAATCATTTCGAGTGTCGTGTGTGTGTGTGTGTGTGTGTGTGTATGTGGTGCTGGTTTGTGTGTTATTGTACATGTGGGGAATTGACTCTCTCCTTCACCTCTGCAGGTCCCTGGGATTGAACTCAGATCATTAGGCTTGGCACCAAGTGCCTCTATTTTATGAGCCATCTCACTGCCTCCAATATGGTTTCTTAGTTAATGGTCATTAGGATTCACACACAAGGAAAGCTTTAGTTGTTCATGGCTTTATTGTTTATACTGGTGACCAAGTAAAGACAGGTTTTGAAAAATATTCACGAACAGTGTAGGTAAATACCCTTCTATGGCAGTTCCCAAATTCCAGTGATTGGCTCATTTGATAATAAAAACGTTTGCAGATATTTGCCTGTTTTCCCTTTGAGCTCCAAATGTTAGTTTGTGTGCATATGGGTTTTCTTTCTGATCTCTGCATGACAGAAGTCTGTATAGGAAATAAAGCATAATCAGGTCTCTGGTGAAAGTTTCTCCATGGTTGAGCTCATCAAACTTTAGTGTACTGTGACCTTTTTTTATAAAATACATTCCTCGATTCCAGATTGTGAGCCACACTGGTCCAGATTTCCAGATGTTGGAGTCTCAGATAGGGGACTCATTACTGTGGCACAGAAAGCACACTATTTTAAAGACATCAGTAGAGAAGATTTTCTGCTCGAAATCCTAGACAAAGTGGAAAATAAAGCCTCGTGCAATGGACTGCAGTCAGTGTGGGATTGGGAGAGAAAAAAAGAATGCCAGGGAAGGCAGAGGAGCTGGGCTCTGGAAACTTGACCTCTGATGTGTAAGCTAATCACTTTTAGAACTCCAGCCAGGCTTTGTTTTTTTTTGTATGTGTTTTTTTTTTTCATCTGTGCAAAAACGTTTCATTATTTTGTACTCTCTGCTTTTTGATCCCACCCCCACTACAGAGTTGGCACCTTCCCAAAATACTTTGGCAGAGGTCGCTTCCCAGAAGCCTTTTAAAGTTTAGTTAGAATACATTTATTGATTTTATTGAATGGCCAGAGGAATGAAGAGTTTTGGGAAAAGCGCATATAAGAATCAGTGTCTGGCCTGGCAACCCACGCTACTTTAAATGTCTGAGAACACTTCATTAAATGCAGGTTCTCATAGTCTGCAAAATAGTAAAGGTTTCTGCTGTGTTTTCTTGTTTGCACATTAACTGACCTACGTAGCCTCATAGAACTATGGGGTAAAAACCATTCTTTTCTAGAACAGACATTTAGAGAACGTAAGAATGCAAAAGAATAAAATCAGAAACTCTTTAAAAATTCAATTGTAAACTTATAGAAAATGTTTGGTAGCATTCCATGATAACCTTTTCTTAGTCTGTCTTCCTTTATAGACTTTGTAGTAGATAGAGAATAAACTATGCTGCCTAAATTTGCCATCAAGGAGAAAATACACTTTGCAAAAACTTAACAAGTGATTTATTCAAATTAATGTCCTTCTACTCCACTTACATGTTTTTTTTTTTTAATTTATAACTTAGAATTTGGATGCTAAGCAGGAAGGAAGTTCCTGTGTCCATAACTATGAGATGGTTCTCAAAGAAACACAAGTACTTCTTTAACAATCTGAAGTTCTAGAATCCTGATGTCAAAGGAAAGGAAATATAATGATTATTGAGAATGTATAAAAAATATACTCAAAGCCAGTTATTTTACCTTCCATTTCAAAACTATGTGGGCGATGTAAATGAGCATCTCCAATGTATTCAAGGGGGCTTTATGAATGGGCAACATTTCAAAGTTTATCTGTGATAAAAAAGAGGGTGAATGGTTTATATCTCTACTCTATATGAGTGTTGAAACACATTCAACAGAGTAGTAGCAATAAGTATAGTAGATTATATTTTGAAAATTAATTCTATATCCTCGTGGATTGTAGTTTCCTATTTGACAGGAATTCTGATGACAACATTTCCTTCCTGATGTAAATTTAAATTTTGAAAATATATTAAACATTCAAAGATTGTTCCACATTGATTCTCAGTATCTAAGTGGTTTCCCTAGTAAGAGGAACAGGGACCGTCTATGACATGAACTCAGTGGCTGGCTTTTTGATCACCTCCCACCTGAGGGGGGTGAGCAGCCTTGTCGGGCCACAGAGGAAGACAATGCAGGAAAACAATGATAGGCTAGGGTCAGATGGAAGGGGAGGAGGACCTCCCCTATCAGTGGACTTGGAGAGGAGTATGTGAGGAGATAAGAGAGGAAGGGTGGGGTTGGGAGGGAATGAGGGAGGGGTCTGCATCTGGGATACAAAGTGAATAAATTGTAATTAATATAGAAAAATAAAAATTAAAAAAATCATTCCATTTCACTGAAGTTGAGACAAATCATAAGAGGCAGGCAAAAATCTCTTTTGTACAAAAACTTCTTCAATGCTAAATTATTGTGACTTAGTTGTTTGTGAAACAAATTTCAAAATCATTTTCATCACGTTTTATGTATATATATATATATATATATATATATATATATAGTTATTTCATGATAAAAATAAGAGGTTGATTACGGTATTTACTATTAGAAAATGGTCATTTAGAAATATAGAGGATATGCATTCTATTATAATTAAGTTTGAGAAATCCCACTATTAGAGAAGTAGGAAACCACGATGAGTAGGCAAATATGTCATGTGTAATTACAGTTGTAGCAGAGCCATTTTGAAAAGTAAAACCAGGAGATAAATTATATGATTGTTTTTACATTGATAATTTGAGAACCATTTCTCAAGCACAGAATTGAAACAGACATTGCTGAGTAAGTCATCTTCCTGGACCCTTACCAAGTATTCTTTGGGTTGTCCACAAGGGCGGCTGGTCACTGTAATGCCGTTGTATTAAGTGGGGTAATGCGGAGGCTGGTAGGGAGCGTCCGCTGAGAGGTGAGGTCCCTTTGCTTCATGTGTACATATGCATCACACTGACGTACAGTGTATGTACAGTACGCCATCTTCTCTCATCCCTGGAAGCTGCTGTCTTTTTCTTTAAGCGGTAATGTGTTACAATTCCCAAGGGCGGAAGATTTGCACTGGTTTCCCCCTTTTATGAGTTAGAAGATCAGTATGTATTTCACCAGAGAAGCAATAAGCTTCTTTTTTTTTTTTACCTGTGAGTCCCAAGCAGCCAAACTCAAAGAATAAAGTGCCCATTGCTGGCTTTGTGTACATTTACTTTCTTAATAAAGAATAACTACTTGTTTGGTTTGGTTTTGATACTTTTTGAAGGCTGAAAAAAACATATCCAAGAGAGACTTCTGGAGAAATTTCCACACAAGTATAGTAGTCTAGACCAGGAGCTGCTGGGATGAAAACGTTGTTCTTTTACAAATAGACCCCAGTGGCTCAATTTATAAGTTTTTGAGTTGTGATAGTACAGAATTGATAAACATTTAGTAAAAGACTATATTTGAATTTGTGGATTTTGATCTTGACTAAGACAGGTATATTTCACCATACTTTCTTGAAGTTTTAGGAAGCCATTATAGCTTCCTGATCCCACATGAGCATAACAGTAAAACACTCTGATAGTTTTTTTTCTAAATTATATTGTTCAGTATTATTGTGTATATAATGTGTGCTTTTCATGTAACATATGTTTAACTTATAATGGGAACTTGGGACATATCCCCATTGTGACTTGGAGGGTACCTACTCACACATGGATTTCTCCTTAATCAAGATCTTGCCCTGTCTATTTGGGTAGAAGAATCTCTGCCTTGTTAAGTGAAGCCTGAAGGAAAGAAGAGACCCAAACCTTTGGTTTTGATTATCTGTGAGAAGTCAGAACTAACTGTGTGTGTATTTATACTATCCTATCTGAACTTCTTACTGCAGTGGCCTGGCATACAACAGGGACATGAGTTGGTTTCTCTATTCTTTTGTCTTTGTGATAAAAACCCAAAGGTGTAGTGTAATCGTTAGGACTTGGTATGCTAGTCTATGAGATGGCATAGTATGAAAGAGAATGCAGTTATATGGTAACTTACCCTGTCTTACGAAGGGAGACTGGCAAGGTGCCTGTCACTACAATAAGTTCAGAGTAGTACAAGTAAGTATGTAGGCTAATGAGTTGATTTTTGTTTGGATTTCCTGTAATCCTTTCCTTCCCAGTAAGGCTTTTATGTTATCTCCTGTCTGGGTTTATTGGGTTTTCAAAAATTAGTTATATTTTATCAAAGGAGGATAAATTTATCAGTAAGCATATTTAATTGTTAACATTAATAAGGAGCTTAATGGATAGCATGAATGATTTTTGTAACATTAAGAAATTAGTGGAATTTTAAAAACTGACTCATAGGATTTTTTAAAAAAATAAGTAATCATTTTAACTAGGTCTGTGATAAACCATATGCATTCTTTTCGTTAGTGTTCCTTTTTTTTATAACTATGTATTAGTTTTTCCTTTTATTGATTAATGTAGAAGCCCTGCTAATTGATTCTATGTCAGCCTCTTTTTCTAATTAGGAATTTTAAGGCATGAGATTGTCTTTCAACACTGCTTTTGCTGCTTTCTATAAATTTTGATGTGCTATGTTTAATTTTTGTTCAACTCACAATATGTCTAGTTATTGTGTGTGGTTGATAAATATTTAGGGATTCCTAATTTTCATCACTAAATTAATTTTGTATCATTTAGATAACATATTTTTATGACCAGTCTTTTTACCCTTACTAAGATTTGGTTTGCGATCTAAATGAAAAGTGTAATGAAGGCTGTTTCAGAGCTTGAACAATTCATAGGCAAACTGTTACAGGACACTTGTGCACAGAACTTCCATACTTTATCTTGCGTTGACAGTCCCAAACCTGTTAGATGAATGGTCATTTTCTCTTGACCTGAAACACCTGTAGTGGAAACTTTGTATGTCTTCCTCATTGATATTGGGGAGAATATTTGCCACCCTACTCACATAGGCCTTCTCAAGTTCAAACTCCAGTCATTTGCATGACGGAATATATGGTTCCCTGAATCCTGTAAGCTGGCATACAAAGCACTGCATTCACAAATTGCTCTGCCCAGCAGAATCTTGCGTGAGAAATCGGCCCAAGTAGACACCCAAGGAGACTGATGTAGGAAGTCCTTTGATCACTTTTTTGTTCTTGTTTTTGCTGTTTTAAAATTATGTTTGTTTGTAATGGGAAAAGAAGAAAAAAAATTTTTTTCATTTAGTGAGTTTTGGAACCTAATTTCTATGCTAAGCATCATGGTACAGTTGTAGACTACTGAGAAGAAGCCCTCATTGGAGAAATGAGGTTTTACACAACTTTGGGTACTGTTTACAAGGCAAATTTGAGGACAAACTTAGAAACAAATCACCTCATGAAAATTTTCTTATTTGTACTACTTTTATTTTGGCTATCAGTGAACAGTTTAAGGATAAGTGTATGGGCTGAGAGTGTAGCTCAGAGGTACAATCCGTGCCCCAGAAATCACAGGCTCAACTCCCAACATCTCCAGCCACAAAGCTTCTCTTAACTGTCTACAGAATGATTGGAGGTACACATTCTTGACACCTCTTCACTGCTTCATAGACCATTATGGGACACTTCAACAGGTCATATTATATAATTTTTGGAATGAGTACATATATATAGGATAAAAATCACACTTTTTTTGTTCCATTTTAATCTCACACTAATTTGTACTGGGTTATTTTGGGATACACCATTTAACTATCAAAGTGTGAAGCTATCTCTAACAGCAATCAGTGTCATGAATTTCTGAGATTATCTTCTGAATAATTGATTTATAAATGCTTATTTTCTCTTCAATTTAAATATCTCAAAGAATGCTATTTGAGAAGTTTGAACATGTAGAGTCAGAATTTAGAATTCATGGAATAAAGTTTTTCTGACTTTGTCACTCGGCATTTTCTTTGTAAAGATATTTAAAAAGTTAAATGACTGTATGAGATAACTAAAACAGAATTTGGCACACAGAGTTTTATTAAGTATAAAATATGTGTATGTCATACAGAAAAAAATGTACTATGTAGTTTATAAATATATAAAAAGTGCAAATATGCATATAGACATGTCTTCTCCTGTGTGTCTTTGTCTCAGTCTGCTTCCTAGCTGGAATGTATATGAATTTTGTTAGTATTCTTTTAAGCTCTTCCATTCCCTCTGACTCTACACTGCCTTGAGCTATGCTTGAGACAGTAAATATATGGTGAATATTGAAATTTTTTTTTTAATTTTGCTCTCTCAGAACTGGAAAAATTATCCATAGTTTTCATATATTACTGACTTAATAAATTGGCAATTCATTTTTTTTAGCATTATCTATTTTTGTTACCCTTTATATGTGATTAATTATAATACTTGGTCAAAAGCATAGGCTATTTTTACTTTTAACTAACATAAATCCAGTTTTTAGAACTGAAGTATTTCCATGTACTTCTCAAGCCCTCTGAAGAATTGAGTGATTTTTAAGGTATTGCTTTTATGCGATTTTTGAACTGTGTTTAACTCTAAAATAATGAAAGTATGAACAGATGCTAAAAGACATTAATTGCACTAAAACATCGTCAACCATTAGATTTTGAGTTTTTTTCTTTCTTTCTCAAAGTATTTACCACAGCTGTTTTTGAATATCCATCTTGGAATAAGTTTATTATATACAAAATAAGTTTATCCACATTATCTCATAATATAGATAGGTGTCCATTGATAAGATGCCTTTCTCTGCTGTTTTATCTACTCTTTGCTCTTCCCTTTGTTTCCACCTTTCCAGGTCTAATGTTTCTTGTTTATTTGTCCTTTCCATTCTGATGCTAAATGGCTTTCCCAAGCTGGTCTTAGCCAGGTGCTCTCTACATAAAGTAAGTGATTCTCTAGAGTACAGCCCCGTTGGGGGCACCACCAATATCGATCCTCAGGAAATTCAGAAGTCCAGATAACCAGCAAACAGCAAATGCAGGAGCAGGAGAAATCAGCAGCAAACCGACCCCCTCCTACTCTTCCAGGCGACCACTCTTTAACTCTGGATTGTCATATTTATACCCCTCAAACTCTCAGAAGCTAATTAATTTTACCTAGCAAAGACCACGCTCTGCACAAGACACTTTACAGGTGTAAACTGTAGACTCTCCCAGTTGGGATTATAACAAAAACGTGTTTACATATCATAGACCAAAATGTCCATACCACCTGATCATTTACATTTGGGGGGAACTGAAGTTTGAAGAATTAGCCATCTCTAAATATCAAAATTTCCAAGGTGATGCAAAATATCTGAAGGGAGATAATAATTGTGAGCAGGCCTGTGCTGTGACCCAGGACTGTCCAGTTATATAAAATATTTTCACGATGACAAATACCCATTTTTCAAGAACAAGGGAACAGTAATCTATCAAGTCATTAGTTACTGGAAGAATACTAGATTTGTTGAAGGAAGGTTATTCATGGTAGTTCAAGCAATCGATTTTTATAAAAGAGTTGCTTGTTTGAGAACTCAAATGATTCAAATGTGGAGTTGGCTTAATCTTGACAAAAAAATATCACTAAGTATTCAAATACTATGGAACATTTATTAAAATATAGTAAATCCTGCTACCTTTATAATTTAAAATAAATCACCAAGTCAAAAGAAATATTTACATTAGAGGATGGTTTCTATGAATTTATACTCGATTTAATTTTAGTCAATAGTGATTAGTATAAGAGAACTCAGTTTAATTCCATGGTATTATTATTATTTTTTCTTTATATCTAATTCCTTTTGGGACAAGATAGTAGAAGATAATGGTTTTTGTTATTATTTTGGATTGTGCATAAATTTGCTCACTCTTTAGGAGAAAAAAAATATTCCTATTGCAATTGTATACAAATAATAAATTTCAGAATAATTACTAGGTGTGTTAATTATATAAATTCTTAATTATGCTCACTGGAAAGTTTTAAAATTGATGTAGCTAAAGAACTACAAGGATACATTAAATTGCCAAATAGAATATTTTAAAGAAAAACATCCTTTTAATATTTTTGGCAACGAGTTTGGTGTATGGATTCTTGGCTTTGTAATTTAAATATGGACTTGAGATAATATTTAAGAAAATGAGCACAATATCCTGAAAATTGTTTAAATAAAGTTATTTTGATATATCTTTTTAAATTTTTTTATTATTATTATTTATTACATTTATTTACTTTGTATCCCAGCTGTGGCCTCCTCCCTCATCTCCTCTCATTCCCACCTTCTCTTCCTCTTCTTTCCTTATGTCCCTCCCCTAGTACACTAATAGGGGAGGTCCTTCTCCCCCTTCTATTTGACCCTAGCCTAAAGGGACTATTCAAAACTGGCTGCATTGTCTTCCTTTGTGGCCTGGCAAGGCTGCACTCCCAGGGGGAGGTGATCAGAGAGTTCATGTCAGAGACAGCCCCTCTTCCCCTTACCAGGGAACCCACTTGGAGACTGAGTCTATGGGCGACATCTGAGCCAGGGTTTTAGATCCTGTCCATGCATGGTCCTTGTTTGGAGTATCAGTCTCTTCAGGTCTCAGTTTTTATGGCTCTGTTTGTCTCCTTTTGGAGCTCCTGTCCCCTCCATGTCTTTCTCTATTGTCCTTCTTTCATAAGATTACTTGCATTCTGCCCAAAGTTTGGCTATGAGTCTCATTCTCTGCTTCAATACCTTTATCAGTAGAGACTATATCTTATTTTTTTACATTAGACTTGATTTAGACTTTTATAGTTTGGTCTCCATATCACTCTCTCTACCTCAAATACTATCCATGTATATGTGCAGGTAACTATACAAGAAGTGGGCTTACCTGTGTATGTGTATATATTATAATATAACCAAAATGCAATAAGGTGTGTCTCCAGTCTCTTAAGTGGTTTTCAACTGGTAAATATCATTGAACTTGAACTTGCTTTAAGTCTTAGAAATATATGTTTGTTGTAAGAAACCATAGTTTCTTGGAAATACCAAAACTTATTTTGAAGTCATATGTGTTCTTTCAAGCAGGAAAAAAAAAAAAATTACATTACAGACTTCTACTTCACTTGCATTCCCAGTAGGATCTTATTTTAGTGATGTCTTCTCATGTATCTTCCAGGTTTTATAGTTCTTCTCATTCTGCCATGACATTTTTAAGTGTTGTGGGTAAATAGACTTCTCTAGTAATAATAACATTTTATTTGTTCTATGGTTAAAATCCTAAAAGAAAATATTTTTTGTCATCTAATTGTGTCTTTTATTTTTATTTTTTTTTGCAGAAATGTTTAATTCAGTAAGTCAGAAGAAAAAAACATGGATTTTTAGCAATCGAAGAACAAATTAAGGTAATTCATAGAGTATTATTGTTGAATGTGTTTCCTAATAATTTAAATATATTAACAAAAGTGTACTCAAGCTAGTGGATATTTTATGAGACTAAATCACGTTGAGCATGCAACATGTTTAAATGTTTTTTATGTATTTTGAAATGATATTTTCATTTCTTATATGTTTTTGGAAAATAGGTTCTGATATTTTCTGAACAATAACTTATATAGTTGAGCATATTTGCTATCTATTGTGAAGAAATACATTCTATATTAAAAATAATTTAGGTAAAGGAAGTAGTTTTTGTAGCTGCTGCTCTGGAAAGGCACTGATATTGTAGCTATATGACTTTATCAACTATATGAAACAACTATGCCAAGATTTTGGTTTGCATTGATACATAGATTCCAAGACAATGCATTGATGCCATTCATGTATAATTTGTTTTCTTTGCTGTCATTTTTATATCCAAACTAATATGAATATTAATAAATAAAATATACTCATTTTATACCCACAAGATGTTCCATATATAAAACAGATTATTTTCAAATCTGACTTATTTACTACAAATTTATTTAGTTCCCCATGAAAATTTTCCAAGTATAAAATTAGGTGGTTGCATATTTCTCAAGCAAATCAGAAAATATAAAACAGGTCTTTATATTCCTAGCAGAGGTAACAACTGAACATGAAAAACATCAGGGATTCTCATTTTCTGATTATTCTTTATTGAATCATTAATATTTATTGACTTTTCACTCAAATAATATTTACTATATATTACTGTCAGTGTGTTTTTAAAGGTTTTATAGCTAACCTTAAGCACACTCCCTGACTTAAGATTATAGAAATGTTGCAAATGCCTTTTTAGGTAGAAAAGTTTAAATTTGTATCAGTGTTTTAAATGGTCTTTTCTTCATTTTTAGTCACTGATTTTTCTCTCCACATCATTTGCATATGTAAGGAACATTATCCCTTTGATAGTAGAAATGATTGAGTCATTCAGGATTGACTAGCTTATTATCTCAATATCTAAACACTGTAGACATTCATCTACTAATTTAAAATGAGATCAGTTTAGTGATATATTGAAGTAAATTCATTTAACAGAAATCGGGCTCATTTAAGAATTCCTTTAAAAATGTTTGAACTAAATATTATATACATGTGCTCATCAGAAGCTGTACAGGCCTAAGAGTTGGTGGCCTACGCTTTAATCCTAGAATTCAAGGCAGAGGCAGGCAAATCTTTGAGATTGTTCCGGGTCAGCCAGAGTTACTGTGTGAGATATTTTCTCAAGTGTAAGACGAAGATATGAAGAGAGTTGCTTCTGTCAGAACTGAACAAAGTCTGTATTATGAAAAAAACTCAGTCTCCGTGTGGACAAATGCGGCTGTGTAGTTTTAAATGATTCTGTCACTCTCTATTTGCTTCATTGTGTTTTTATTTACATACATGTGTAACGTGTGCTACATTTTTAAGGCAGGCAGTCCGCTTTGGCAAGCACTGAAAGCTACCTAGATGCCACCCACATAGAACATATCACCACACCAGATCCCACAGCTGCCCACTGCTTTGCCCACACTTAGTGCAGGGAGCCTCAAGGATCTATTTTAACATAAGACACACAGTGAAGGCCCCTGTGAGAAACACCGGGAAGTGCTCCTGGTTTAGAGACGGTCTTGACACGCGACCTTTCATGTGTTATTTGCGATATCTATGCTTCTGTTTTGTCTTGAGTAGTAAGAGGTTAATTTTTTTTTTTTTTTTAACCACACAGCATTTAGAATAGAGCTCAGCATGACAGAAATACGCTGGAGAAGGCATCTTTGCTGTAGTAAATGCCTTCTTTGAAATGTGTTTAACCATCACACCAAAGTTTTCAAAATAATAAAGGCTGTTTAGTAATACCCTTCTGACAAAAGTTTAGTTGTTGGTCCCACTCTTGCAGTTCCTAGGTGTAAATACTTTGAGTAAGGTTGAATTAATTTCCCACATGTGGTACACCCATCAGTAGGTTCTGCCAGACTTCTTATCATCCCCTTGGCTACTGCCTTGGGCCATTCTCACTCTCCTGCTCTGTAGAAAAGAAACAGTGTGAGGCCTTTTTTCTTTGACCCATCTTTACCACCTTTGCTACAAATCATAGCTCAGTCTCAGCCTCTTGGGCACACCAGCTGTCTTGGTTGTACCGCACATTGAACCCCTCCTCCACCAAGATCTTCAGCCTTTGTTTCCCTTCTACCCATCCTCTCAGATACTCAGGACTCCCTATCTAGAACTCCTTTCTTTATTAGGCTTTTCTATACACTGCTGTTTAAAATTGAAAGTACATTTATTCTTTAGGTCTATAGATTTTAGCATGTTTATTCTATACTATATGGCTAGTATCCGCTTATAAGTGAGTATATACCATGTGTGTCTTTCTGCTTCTGGGATACCTCACTCAGGATGATCTTTTCTAGTTCCACGTATTTACCTGCAAATTTCATGACTTCCTTGTTTTTAATTGCTGAGTAGTATTCCATTGTGTAAATGTACCTCAATTTCTGTATCCATTCTTTGGTTGAGAGATATCTAAGTTGTTTCCAGATTATGGCTATTATAAATAAAGCTGCTGTGAACATACTTGAGCAAATAGCTAAAGAAGGAGGACCCTAGAGAAGATGCTTAATTCTCATTCAGAAGGAAAAAACAGGGTAGACACTGGAAGCCATAGAAGAGAGAGAACAGGATGAGAGCTTGCCACAGATCTCCATTAAAAGATCCCACCCAGCCGGGGGTCGAAGCAGGTGCAGAGACTCACAGCCAAACTTTGGACAGAGTATACTGAGTCTTATGAAAAAAGGGAGAGTTAGAGGGACCTAGAGGGGACAGGGCCCCCACAAGGAGACTGACAAAGCCAAAATGTTGGGCCAAAGGGGTATACTACAGAGACTGATGCATCAACCAAAGACCATGCATGGAGTGAACATAGACCCTCTGCTCGGATGTAGCCCATAGACAGCTCAGTATCCATTTGGGATCTCCAGTAAGGGGTGAAGAGACAGTCTGTGACATGAATTGGGATGTTGCTCCTTGATCATTTCTCCCTGGTGGGGTGACCTAGCTAACCCACAGAGGAGGTGGATCCAGGCAGTCCTGATGGGAGCTGATAGACTAGGGTCAGACAGTAGGGGAGGAGGACTTCCCCTATCATTGGGCTAGGAGAGAGATAAGAGAAGAAGGACAGAAGGTGGGACCAGGAGGAGATGAGGGAGGGTGCTTCAACCGGGAAAGCAGGTGAATAAATTCTAAATAATAATAATAATAATAATAATAATAATAATAATAATAATAATAATAATAATAACTGAAAGTACCTGAGTTTCCTCAGAGGCTCTGCCTCTGCCGTTTAGTTTAGAATACTTAACACCATGTGGGGGGCCAGGATTTTTTTCCTTGTTTCTTCTATTTTTTTTTTTCATTTTGAACAATCTGTAGCTTTATTTATTTTTTATTCTTATTAATTACAATTTATTCTCTTTGTATCCCTCTTCCTTCTTCACCCATGCTCCTTCCCAGTCCACTGATAGGGGAGGTCCTCCTCCCCTTCCTTCTGATCCTAGTTCATCAGGTCTCATCAGGAGTGGCTGCATTGTCTTCCTCTGTGGCCTGGTAAGGCTGCTCCCCCTCCTCAGGGGGAGGTGATCAAAGAGCAGGCCAATCAGATCATGTCAGAGACAGTCCCTGTTCCCATTATTATGAAATCCACTTAGACACTGAGCTGCCATGGGCTACATCTGTGCAGGGGTTCTAGGTTATCTCCATGCATAGTCCTTGCTTCTTTAAGTTACTTCCTGTAAGGCCTGGAGAGAGGTCTCAGTTAATGTAGGTTAAACAGTACATACTTTTGAGCCAGTACTGTGGAAGCAGAGATGGACAGTTTCTGAGAGGCTCCCTGTACAGCAAGCTTACTGAACCAGATACACTTCATGGTCCTGTCTAAAATCCATGAATATAGAGAGAAGTTGGAGAAAATGCCTAAAGCCTAGTTCTCGTCTCCACACTGCTGTAAATATGTACCTGCACATGCACACACGACCATTAAGAGCTATATATACCTCACCCACACCAAACACAAGCATGCATATGCACACACACACACACACACACACACACACACACACACACACACTAAGTATATGTTTAGGAAACATTTCCTGTTTATGGCATACCTATTTCTGTTTTCGTGTATCTTTATAATGTATCTCTGTCTTCACTCATGAGATTGTACAGTATCTACCTGGAAATATCACAGATCACAATGTGAGTATAAGAAAATAGATTATGAGGGATATCCTACAATGACTCAGTTGCTATCAAATGGAAATTTAGTTTGAGGTAATAGCTAGGATTGAGTGGTGGTTATACCTTTGAGAATATTTCCAAAGAGAAGTTGTGAGATCTTTGAGACTGTATTTGAATGATGAGAAGAAATTTCAAGTCAGGAATAGGTATCAGATTGGGAACACTGTTTGTGGTATATCACAGATGTAAAGGTTTCCTTAAATACAAATGTATATGTGTGTGTTCATGTGATATAAATATTTAAATATCTATATAGATATGTATTTTATTCTTTATAATTATATAATTTATATTTGTAACAATATAACATATATTCATAAATATTCACATATTTTATACATTATGTATATGAATATAAAGAAGTGATGTAATGTTTTATGGAACCAACATCCAGACTGATGCTAATTTTAATTTTTAGGTCAACATAATTTCTAAAACTATGTAATGCATTAGACTTAAGGTCATTAGTACCTTTTACTTTTATTTATATGTTTATGGAAAATTAAAACAAAATATGATTTACTAGGAAATTTCATTTCTAATTACATTAAAGGCCACATACAGAGTGCAGGATTCTGAAGCTGTCCAGGGCCAGAGTGAAAGCTCATTGATTATTCATACTATCATTCCTACTTATTCCATGCTTAGTGGCTGTCACAGGCTGTCAGCCACATAGTTAGAGCCCTTCAGAATCCACATGCATACATGACAGCCTTTGGAAATCTGCATAATGATAAGTCTGACATTGGATAGATAGCTGCCCATCAGTGGAAGACAGCTGAAATTGTCAGCCAGTTTACACCACAGAGCAGGTCATGAAACAATGAGCAGGAAAGGCAATATTGGCAGACAGCAAATCACTTACTAACCTAACCAAAAAACAAACTGTTTTCATTAGTTTATTTCTATAAGCAAGCAAACGAACAATCAAAAACCAATGAAACCATATGCAATATTCAAGTGTCCTGGCATCAGTATCGTTGGTGCACATAGTTATTTGTATAATCATTGATGTCAAAAAATTTGTTTGACAATGTCTAAACTTTGACTTGGCAATGTATGTATATATGTCTACATGTATTTGTGTCTGTGTGTTTGTATATGTTTATGTAATTAGAATGAATTGATTAATTCACTGAAGTATGAGGTATGGAATTTAGAGATTTGTTATCACCAAGATCTCCGCCACCGGAATATAAACCTAACCTTCTTTGAATTAGCTTTTTAATGTATAATTTTGAGAGAAGACTCCCGAGCTTCCCCTACCTTGCTTTGAGTGTACTGTGTAACACATGTGTGCCTTAAACTCAGTTTCTTTCTAGCGTGCTTTTTCTGTCACGTGCCACCAGTCCCGGATTAACTTTTGGGGGAGACTGGAGAGCATACCTTCGTGATTGCTTTGAGCACATACATTTGACTTTCCCGTCCACTGCATGGTTGGAAATACACTTTAGATGTGTGAGAAGTTTTGGCAAATGTGTGTTTAGTTAGAACCATAACTAATGTTTATCTATCTTCATTGTAAACTGTTCCTTAGTGTGTTTTCTCTTCTTTATGAAATCGTATGAAGTATAAGTAAGTCCTGTGGAGAAGTCATGATTGCCAAAATCAGGATGACAACCAATGTTATCCCCTAAAAATTTCTTCCTGTTTCTCCCAAGTTATCCTCATCTGTATATTCATTCCCCTGACCCTTATAGAAATCATAGGTTATTCTCTATCCCTATGCTTTTAATTTTTTTTACAATAATGTACACACAAGCCATACAGTATTGAGATTCATTCTTGTTGGCTGCATCATTAATTCATTCCATTTTTATTGCTGAGTAATGTGATATCATAGTTCATTTATTCATCTATTAGAAACATTTAGGCTTTAGGATTAGGAAGTGATGAAAATGAAGTCTTGTAAACCTTCATGTATTGTATGTGAGTGAATCTCTGCATATGATTGACTACGTAAGTTTTCAATAGTTCTCTGAGGTAAAAACCCCAGAGGGTTTGTTGGGTAGTATAGTTAGGGGATGTATTGAATTATTTTTTTGTGTTTTATTTTTATTCCAGTTTTTATGGATGTCTATTTAAAGTTTTATTGTTGGGAAAATAGATATTGTGAAAGCTATGCACTTAAAATTCTGGGTTTTGGCAACTCTCAACACTGGCTTAAATATTACGAGGCTTGAATGTTTTGTTATTCCCTAAATGAATGTGGAAAAATAAATCATTGAGGAAATTTTTTTTTGTTTGTTTGTTTGTTTTTACATTTTCCATTCTTTTTGTGAGTGTGTCTTGTTCCTACAGTAAATGATGGCAGGTTAGTCACCCATAATAACAACAGTTTAGGAGTTCTCTGGATTTCATGATACATTCACTTGCTTAATTATTTTGATTTCTTACATCTAGGGTCTTTTACATAGAAAAGACCTTAGAGAGACTATCTTGCATCATATAGATTTGACTTTATAAACCCACACAGATTTAAACAAAAATGAACTTTAGAAGAATAAATGTAGAATCTAAGTATGAAACTGGCACTGGATATTCGTAGTGGGAATCAAAGTAACAAAGCAAAGCCATTATAAAAGCTTGGTTATATAGCAGGTTTTATCCTTTACCCATAAGGTAAATGTTTCTTTTGTACCCCAGAGAGTGAGTTATATTCAACTTACAAATGTGGTCCTGATGGGAAGAACCCAAGGCTCAAGTTGTCTTCACCGTGATTCTGTCTGGCTGTTACATTGCAGTGAGGCTCAGGGAGTATCACACAATCTCTCCGGATTGTAGTATTCTCATTTGTCCAATTAGTAAGGCCAGCATTAGATTATCCATGAAGGACCTTCTTGCTCTTAAAAAAAAATATATGATGCTGCAATTCTATGATGACCTTACGTCATTGAATAAAGTTTATGTTTGTATGGAAGTCGTTCTGTCGGAAGTGCATGGCAAGCACATTTTAAAAGGCTTGAGAAATACAAATAACGAAAAGACAACAGTGGTATTGGAGAGGAGTCTAAAGTGTATTCTAAATGCCAGAGTCATATAGGTTCACCAATTTATATAGTGCTTTTCCAAATGTTCAAAACACTGAGCATAAATTAAATATTACTTAGACATTTGGAAAATATGTGCTCATAGACCACTGTCATTTTATGGGATTATACTGAGAACTGTGATTTTTAAATTTAACAGAATTTTTAATTATTTTTTTTTATTAATTACAGTTTATTCATTTATTCATTAAGCATATTCTTCCTCTGTGACCTGGTAAGGCTGCTCACTCAGAGGGAGAGCCAACCCCTGAGTTCATGTCAGAGACAGTCCCTGTTCCCCTTACTAGGAGTCTCCTTGGACACTGAGCTGCCATAGGCTACATCTGTGCAGGGGTTCTAGGTAATCTCTATGCATGGTCCTTGTTTGGAGTATCAGTCTCAGAGAAGACCCCTTTGCCCATATTTTCTGATTCTATTGTTCTGCTTATGGAGTTAGTCCCCACCAGGTCTTTCTATCTCCCCCTTCTTTCATATGATTCCCTGCACTTTGCCAAAAGTTTGGCTATGAGCCTCAGCATCTGCTTTGATACACTGCTGGGTAGAGTCTTTCAGAGTCCCTTTGTGTTAGGCTCCTGTCCTATTCCCTGTTTCTCCCTCTTCTAATGCCCATCCCATTTACCTTTCTGAATGAAGATTGAGCATCTTACCAGGGTCCTCCTTCTTTATTAGCTTCTTTAGGTGTACAGATTTTAGTAGGATTTATATGTCTAATATCCACTTATAAATGAGTATATACCATGTGTGTCTTTCTGCTCCTGGGATACCTCACTCAGGATGATCTGCTCTAGTTCCCACCATTTGCCTGCAAATTTCATGATTTCCTTGTTTTTAATTGCTGAGTAGTATTCCACTATGTAAATGTACCACAATTTCTGTATCCACTCTTCAACTGAGGGGCATGAGGGTTGTTTCCAGCTTCTGGTTGTTACAAATAAGGCTGCTTTGAACATGGTTGATCTAATGTCCTTGTTGTATACTTGAGCATCTTTTCGATATATGCCCAGGAGTGGTATGGCTGGATCTTGAGGTAGCACTATTCCTAATTTTCTATGAAAGTACCAGTTTCATTTTCAAAGTGGTTTTAGAGGTTTACATTCCCACCAGCAATAAAGGAGGGTTCCCCTTTATCCAAATCTTCTTCAGCATGTGTTGTTACTTGAGTTTCTCATCTTCACCATTCTGATGGGTATAAGGTGAAATGTCATGGTCGTTTTGATTTGCATTTCCTTGATAGCTAAGGATGTTGAGCATTTCTTTTTTTAATTTTTATTTTTTATATTAATTGCACTTTATTCACTTTGCATACCAGCTGTAGCCTCCTCCCCCATTCCCTCACTATCCCTCTCTTTCTCATCTCTTTCCATGTCCCTTTCCCTCAGTGTTTCTCTGCCATTTGATATTCCTCTATTGAGAATTCTCTGTTTAGCTCTGTACTCCATTTTTTTTAATTGGATTACTTGATTTGTTGCTTTTTATCTTCTTGAGTTCTTTATATATTCTGGATATTAGCTCTCTTTCAGATATAGGATTGGTGAAGATCCTTTCCCAATCTGTAGGCTATCATTCTGTTTTGACGACAATGTCCTTTGCTTTACAGAAGGTTTTCAGTTTCATGAGGTCCCATTTATTGATTGCTGAACTTAGAGCCTGTGCTGTTGGTATTCTGTTCAGGAAGTTGTCTTCTGTGCCAATTAGTTGAAGGCTTTTCCCCACTTTTTCTTCTAATGGGTTTAGTGTAGCTGGTTTTATATTTAGGTCTTTGATCCAGTTCGACTTTAGTTTTGTGCAGGGTGATATATATGGGTCTATTTGCATTTTTCTATATGTGGATATCCAGTTAGACCAGCACCATTTGTTGAAGATGATATCTTTTTTCCATTGTGGCATTTTTTTTTTCAATTTTGGCATCTTTTTTTCCATTTTGGCATCTTTGTCAAAAATCAGGCGTCCATAAGTGTGTGGGTTTATTTTTGGGTCTTCTATTCAATTCCATTGATCTACCAGTCGATTTCTATGCCAGTACCACGCAGTTTTTATTACTGTTGCTCTATAGTACAGCTTGAGATCAGGGATGGAGGTATCTCCAGAAGATCTATTATTGTAGGGGATTGTTTTAGCAATTCTGGGTTCCTTGTTATTCCATTTGAAGTTGAGAATTTGTCTTACAAGTTATGAAAAAAATTGAGTTGGTATTTTGATGGGAATTGCATTGAATCTGTAGAATGCTTTTGGTAAGACATGTCAGTAATTTGTTTCTTTTAGTAGCATTCCATTAATTTTGAAGGCTAGTTTGGATAAAAGTTCACATTTATAAAATGACTGTGCATTTTAAAATATTTTTGTTTAACCATTTATATATATGGATCATATATATATATATATATATTCACATTCTTGGTACCCATGGAGGTGAGGAGAGAGCATCTGCTTCTCTGGAACTAGATTTATGGATAGTTGTTAACTTCCATGTGATTACAAGAACTAGAACACAGGTCCTCTGCAAGAGCAGCCAGTGCTTCTAACATCTGAGCTATAATTCTGGCCAGTGAGTGTGCTTTTTCAAAAACACAATTATTTCAAACGTATATACTTTAGAGAGATTGATGAAAATATTTGTTTTGGTTGTGTGTCATGCACAGTAACCACTGATTATGTATCATCTAAATATTGAGGGGTATTATACATTTAAAAAAATAGCATTGTTATTATTTATTTAGCTCCTCCTATATTATTATTTATTTAGCTCCTGGCCTGTGTAAGATATCTGCAATATTGTAGGATAGTAATACTCTGTTGACTTGAGAAAGTGGAAAGCACACTGGGTAGAAAATGTCTTTAGATAGTGGGTGTCCTAAGAACTCTGGTAGAAACTTTGACACAAGGAATTGTTTTCAATGATGGCCGTAAAAACATGTAGTGCATGCATAAATTTTCTTCCATAAAACAAAATGTATATTCTAAGAAAATGGATGTGTCAGACTATCTTACTCTTCTAGTGACATTTAATGTCATTTTTTTGTAGATAATGATAAAACATTGATAAATAATAGTAATGTAAATATTATTAACTATATAAAATTACATACTTAATAAGCTGTCTTCAAAAATACTTACTTATGCTGGGTAGTGGTGGCACATGTCTATAGTCCGTTCTTGAGAGGCAGAAGTAAGCAGATGTCTAAGTTTGAGGCTAGATTTTTCTACAGATTAAGTTCTAGGACATCCAACGCTAAACAAAGAAAACGTGTTTCAAAAAACAAGCAAGCAAACAAACAAATGAACAAACACATAAAAGAATAGTTAGAGTGATATTTATTTTTTAAAGGAAGATGTCTTAGAAATGTGAAAAACCCATTGAAAATAGGATTAATTGATCAATAAAAATCTGTCCAAAATACCAATAGTCTGTTTTGGTCTTATGCCTAAGAGTGCTATAGCTTGGTCTTGAGTTAACACTATTCCTAATTGTCTGAGAAAGCGCCAGATTGATTTCCAAAATGGTTGAACCAGTTTACATTCCCACCAGCAATGGAGGAGGGTTTCCCTTTCTCCACATCCTCTCCAGCATGTGTTGGCACTTGAGTTTTTTATCTTAGCCATTCTGATGGGTGTGAGCTGAAATCTCAGTCATTTTGATTTTCATCTTCCTGATGACTAAGGATGTGGAACATTTATTTATTCTTTCTCTGCCATTCAGTAGTCCTCTACAGAGAATTCTCTGTTTAGCTCTGTGTATCATTTTTTAATTCAGTTATTTGGGCATTTATCTAAAAGATACTGAAACATTCAACAAGGATATATGCTCAACTATGTTCTTAACAGCTTTATTCATAATAGCTAGAATCTGGAAATAACCTAGGTGTCCCTCAATGGAGGAAAGGTTACAGAAATTGTTGTATATTTACACAATGAAATACTACTTAGCAAATAAAAACAAGGAAATAATGAAATTTTCAGGCAAATGGATGGAAATAGAAAAGATCATTCTGAGTGAGGTAACCCAGAAGCAGAATGACACACATGGAATATACTCAATGATAAGTTAATATTAGCCATAAAGTATAGGATAAACATATTAAAATGTATAGTCCTAAAAAAGCTAAACAACCAAGAGGACCCTAGGAAGATGTTTAATCCTCATTCAGTGGGGCAAACAGAATGGTCGTTGGAAGAAGGAGAAAACAGGGAAGAGGGCAGGAGCCTACCACAGAAGATCTCTGAAAAACTGTACCCATCAGGGTATTGAAGCATATGTTGAGACTCATAGCCAAACTTTGGATAGAGTGCAAGCAATTTTATAGAAAGACCTGGAGGGGACAGGAGCTCCACAAGGAGAGCAACAGAACCAAGAAATCTGGAGCTAGAGGATCCTGGAGGGACCGATGCACCAATCAAGGAGTATGCATGGATAGAACATAGACCCCCTGGTCATATGTAGCCCATGACAGCTCAGTCTCCAAGTGGGCACCCTAGTAAAGAGAACAGAGACTGTCTCTGACATAGACTCTGTTGCCTACTCTTTGATCACCTCCCTCTGACTGGGGTGCAGCCTTGCCAGGCCACAGAGGAAGTTAATGCAGCCAGTCCTGATGAGACCTGATAGGCTAGGGTTGGATAGTAGGGCAGGAGAAACTTCCCTGTCAGTGGACTAGGTGAGGGCATAGAAGATGAGGGAAGGGGCTATGGCCAGGATACAATGTGAATACATTTATTATAAATAAGTAATGAATCCGTAATAATAATAATTAAATATGGCAGCAAGCCAGAAAACTTTAGCATTCAAAGAGAAAAAAGAATATACAAGTAGTCTCTGCTCTGATGCAGGTTTTTGGTGAACAACCCTCACCATACTTTTACTGAACACTTTGATGCCTCTGCCATTTATATGGCATATGTGGGCCAAACTTTCTCTTATTTTAAGCATTTAAAAGTTTTTTTGAATAATTTTCTATATCTTTTCCACCTAACTAGTGCTCAACTTACATATTTTACTCAGTTCCTAACAAGTATTAGGGAAATAGCGTTTACTTGTGTAGAAAGAAAAGGAATTAGTTTTCCTGATTTGGCCTACTGCTCTCTTCAGGGTTTAAGAACAATATGTAATTAGCAAAAAATGTTTATCTACAAAGTTTATTCATGGGAGTATCATCTCAAATTGCTTTTTAAAGTACAATAGAAGCAAGTGGTTATTTGTTGGCATTATTTCAAAAAAATGTGAATGGCTAGATTTTCCTTCAATTGGTGATGATGTTGCACTGAATTAGCCATACTTTTCTCATCAATATATGACTAATTTAGTGATAAACAGTTGAAAATGAAGGTTTGAGTTTTCATCTGGTTATAGAATAAATATATCAGAAAATTTGTGTCTTTATAGGTGAAGGTTTTCCAAACAAATTCTGTTAACTTTTCTTTTGTGACCTATGGTATTTCAGTTTACTTTTCTTTCTGCTGAATTTTCTTCACCTCCATTTAACACACCATCTTATTATTGATCCTTCACATTAAATATGGTGAAATTGTAAGAGTTCTAAAAAGTTATGCGAGCCACTCACCTAAGTATCTCAACAAATGAAAGCTTCATTTAAAAGATAGATGAGTATAACACACAAATGATAAATCAGAGGATGATAATTTATCTGCAGTTTTTTTTTTTTTTATTGCAATTAGATCCAACAGAACACTAGGGAATGAATTTAATAGAAAGCGGCTTTGAAAACACTACTGTGGGAGAAAAGACCTGACTGTGAGTGGAGAAAAGTCTCTCACAGGTTTTCCTTTTCTTGTTCTTGGAGAGCGGGACCTAATGCTAACGCAGACACAAGGAATGATAGACTAATGATTTGTCTAACCACAGCACCTGGTTTACTTATGAGAACATGTGTTAAACCCACATCCAGATTGAGACTTTTCTAGATTGTATTTATCAGCTATTTTCACATACAAAGGAAGAATTGGTTTGTTTGTGAAAAGTCTACATGCAGCATGCGATTTTCCATTCGAATGCTTGACATTTTTTCTATGCACACAGATCATCCACCCACAAAATTCATTTAACTTTAACCGAAGCAGAAAGTGAACTTTGACAACATTTAGAGTACATTTAGGAAAAACTAAAATGTTAAAAATTGTCTTTTTGGCGCATTCATGTTCAACAGATAATGATAAAAGTCTTTCAATTGAAGAAAAAGGAAATTGTTTTAAGTTTATTGATAATTCCCTAAATCAGCCCAAACTAGATATTTATGAAAACTTAATGAGAGTACAAGTATCATGTTACCCAGTAAAATTTTCACATATTAACCTGGAAGGGAAAATATTTTTGTATGCAAAAAGATATATATTGTACATGTGGGTTTGTTATCTAGCTTCCCAGAAGTTTATTTTCTCTTTCTGCCATGTACGTTCCAGAAATTGAATTCAGGTCTTAATGCTTGGTGGTAATTTTCATTACCACAGAGCTGTTTTTCAAGTCTAGAAAATGTCAGTTCGATTTGCACCACGTGTAATAATGCCCACTTGAACTACCTGAACCAAAGTCACAACAATTTTGTCTCTTGAACAGTTTTGTCTACAACACATTGTGTAATATGGGTGAAAAAACATTAAGAAATTCAACTTTCCTTTCTAAGCAATGATTATTTATTTGTAGCTACCATACTGTCTTTATTGTATACTGTAGTCACTCAACTCTGAGTACTCTTAAAAGCAATTCCAGTAGAAAGAAAGCACCTTCTAACCGGAAGGAAACAGAAGTCTTGTATCAATGACTTAAGCTAACGCATCTCTTTTGTTCACTTTTGTTATGTCTGTTAACACTTAAAACAGTAAATGTATCCATGTTTAAATTTTCAGCCAGATTTTCTGGCAAGATGAATTCCTGATGAGCCTACACAGAACCAGCCTTGTACAGCACCTGGTGAAGCAAGGCTTTCTTGTTTTCTAGGCTTCCTTAGGGTTTCCTAAGCTTGTCACTCCACCTTTTGGACTTCCTGTGTTCTTTTATTTTTGTTTAACTTTATTTATAGAACATGTGATATAGAACACCATTTTGAAACTTTTGGTGCATCTGTGAAATAGGAAATCTCATCTTCAAAGGACCTTTTAAAATTAGCATTTATACCTGCGCCCGGAGGACCTCTAGAGACCGATATTCCAATCAAAGACCATGCATGGAGAGGACCTAGACCCCCCTCTTCAAAGGAAGCCCATAGGCTGCTCAGTTTCCAAGTGGATTCCCTAGAAAGGGGCACAGGGGCTGTCTCTGCTGTCCATGAACTCAGTGGCCAGCTCTTTGATCTCCTCCCACTAGGAGATACAGCCTTGCTAGGCCACAGAAGAAGACAATGCAGCCAGTCCTGATGAGACCTCATAAACTAGGGTCAGATGGGAAGGGGAGGAGGTCCTCTCCTATTAGAGGACTAGAGAAAGGGCATACAGGGAGATGAGGGAGGGTGAGTGGGACAGGGAAGAGATGAGGGAGGGGGCTGCAGAGGGGATACAAAGTGAATAAATTGTAATAAATAGTAAATAAATAATATTTTAAAAATTAGCGAGAACTGATAGACTAAGATCAGAAAGGAGAGGAGAACCTCCCCTATCAGTGGACTTGGGGAGGGGTATGCATGCAGAAAGAGGAGGGAGGGTGGGATCGGGAGGGGAGGAGGGAGGGGCTTATGGGGGGATACAAAATGAATAAAGTGTAATTAATAAAAAATTTAAAAAAGTTAAAAAAAAAACCCAAGACAGAATTAAACAGTTGTTGAGGCTACCTGCTTCATCCAAAAAAAAAAAAAAAAAAATTAGCATTTATGTAAGAAGCCAGAACAGAACTGATATCAAGAATCTGGAAAGATTTTATTAACTATTATTATTATTATTTTCTTTCACATTTCTTTTGCACATACTTTTACTATTTCTATAGCTGTGCCTAACACTCTCTGTGCCTAACATTACCTGCCACTTCCATTCCCACGTGCCATTTCCTAATTTCTCCTTTCTGACTGTACAGGAAACAATCCTTTACTCTAGGTTCGCTTGAATTTATTCACATGTTCCAACTAGAAATAAAAGTCCTGAATGGCCGTTTGTAGTGCAGGACAATCCTGTGCTTGTAACTGGAGTATAGTCGGAAGTTGGGATTGTCTGTCGGTTCATTATAAATATTATGTATTCAAATATCAAAGTAGTATTTGCAGCAAACTTTTTTTTTTCATTTAGCTAATACTCAGATCTTTTCTTAAAGATCTATGAAATTTAAATGAACTGTGTAACTTCCAGGATTAGGCATGATTTTTAAAATATTTCTCAGATAAGAAAATAGTTAAGAATGAAGGTCACTATAGATTAGCTTAATCTGACTGAAATTCTGTGTTATTGCTAAACACAAAGTATTTGGGGTAAAAACTAAAAAAATTGAAATGATTAATATTATATAAAATTATTTCATAATGTAATGGTTTTTTCATTTTAGGTGAATTTTCTTAATTTTGTTGATCTGGGTCACAGGTGCTGCTATGTGTGGTTTATATCTACAGTTATTTAGAGTTGTGGATAAAGTGGAAAATGTTTTAACAAATAGTGAGGAAATCATCATTTATCTGTAGTAAAAGCTTAAAAAATGCTAGATGATCATGTGAAATGGCTCTGATGCCAGTTGTATCAAGATGCCTTTTAAAATTGGCCCACAGTTTCACCCCAAAATTGATTTCTGGGGTTATTGTATCTTTTTGGACTGTAAATGTGCAATGTTTAAGACTTTTGTTCTAGAAACTTAAACTATTTTCTCCACGTTTCAGAAAAGAGAAAGAAAGCCATTAATGTATTCTCTTATATATGGTCAACAAAACAAAAGATACCAGCGGGCCAAGATAAAATTTCCTAATTTAAAATGTTGAATTGACTAAGGCATTTGTCCTTCGTAATGCAATGAGTACCAAGGCACACCATCTGTGCCAGTTTTTTTTTTTTTCCATAATATAATTGTTGGGAAGTTAAAATGATGGTTAAGAGAGAATATATTTCCTGAAGGGAGTGTCAATAGTTTATCAACTCCTGCTTGATCACTTGTGAATAGATAAGGAGGCAAAGAGAAAGATGCTGTTACATTTACAAACTTTGGATAAATATGTTGAATATAGTCATAACTTAAGGATGAAAATAAAAAGAGCAAATCCCATATGAAAAAGACAATGTAGCGACTATAAGGATGAACATAATAAGTATAATACTTGGGGAACTAAAACACATTTTCCGTTACTGCCTTAGTAGGTCAGAGCATGGCAGAATTTCACTGTAATTGAACATGCATGTGAAGTAGACACCAAATTAAAAACAAAATCTCGAGCTCATAGAGTATATCAAAAGAAGACAACTGTACGTGTTATTTTCACCAGGGGATAAGAGAGTCAGCTAGAAGTAACTTCTCTGTTTGAACCAGGCTTTTGTAAGAGGCTCCGCACTGTATATTGTTCTTGCATTCGCTACGAGGGGTGCGGTGTGAGGCTGGGGTAGCCACAGCTCTTTATTCCTTCCAAACCAGCTACTGTGCTCCTAATTAGAATTGGATATTGGTGGTCCTGGAAATGGGGGAGACCATCAATGTTACTTTGTGTTAAATTTTAATCACACAAGTCAGGACATTCAGAATTATGGTTTCCATGGTAACCACAACACTGAGCCCTGTGTGAAGGCATTACAGTGAGGGTCTTTGATTAAGAGAAAGTAAACCAGAAGTGAAACAAAATGCTCCATATGTGTAGCTAAAGTTACCAAAGGGGGCAGGAGAGGGAAGAAAGAAAAGGAAAAAGTACAGTTCCCTTTTCCTTAATTATATTTGCTTAATGGTTGGTCATGTGATCAAGCAATACACTGAACAGTCTGTTGGAATTCTCATGTGGATGCTCTGTTTTCATAGGACTTTAATGATTATTTTTCTATCACCTTCTGATTTCTTAAAATTTATCCTATTTATATACTCATTTTCATTTTAAAGTAACCGATAATGCTGCCTTTGGGGACCTTCTGACTGTTCCTATGGAAGGAGGAGAGTTTATTATTATTTTTTTCTCTCTGAGAAATTTTCCTGTGAAATATGGTGAAGCACAATTACAGTGCTGGTTACTCTGCCTATTATCTGGAATAGTGGCATTATGATCGTTGACCATCAGGCACCTCCAAGGCCAGTATGGATTCCACTGTGTATTTACACCAACTAAATCCCAATAATGGTAGCTCTTCGTAGTTTCATTTTATTATTTGTCTGCAGTCATCAACATGAAAGAAGTTTAATTCAAAACAGAAAGTAAATAATTAAAAATGTACTGAATGTTAAACCTGGACAATATGTTAAATAAGATCAATGGAGTCACTAGTCACACAACACAAAACATATACAAAATGTTTCATTTTGAAGCATACATTTTGTCAAGAAGTACAGAATTATATTATAGCTTGTCTAATTTAAATTGAAATGAAAACAATTATGCATTAGCTATGCTGAAGCCGTGTTTTTAGCCTAGAGATAGAGTGGTCTTAAGTGGACATTTTCATGTATTGCAGTAACATTTTATTAAGCTACTCCTTGAGTTTAATTTTTCCTGAGATTGCCAGTATCTCACTTTATCTCTCAAAGACCAAATGGTCTAGTGAAACTTTGCTGAAGATAAATAAAAGGACAGGTTTCGCTCCATTCTTAATCTTGAAATACCAAAAATGCTAACCAGACTAATAATTCTTAGGATACACTCCAACATTGCAATGAAATACGTTCACATTAGGTAATGCAAATTCAGTATTCTTCCATGAATATTTAGGTGGGGATGACTGCTTTTGTCCTACAGTTTAATGGTACTTTACAGACCCTTGATCTACTGAAAGGGTCAGAAAGCTGTTTAGTAAGGAGCTTGATAGGAGCCACTTTCTGCGTCACAGGAAGTGAGGACAACCCTAACTGCCCACCTCCACAGCACTGGCTCAGACATAGTCAGGGGAAGTAAAGAGGAACCTCAATGTTGAGTGTGTGTAGTGTTTACACCACAACACATATATAAATTACTTGATTTGTTCCAACGAATACAACAAGGGAAAACACATTCTTACTTTACAAGACAAAAGCAAATGGTGGATATTCTTTTTTTTTTTTTGTATTTTATTTTTTCTTATCAGTTACATTTTATTAACTCTGTACCCCAGCCGTGTCTCGATCCCTCATTCCCTCCCAGTCCCTCCCTCCCTCCCTCATCTCCACCGTGCCCCTTGCCAAGTCCACTGATAGGGGGGACCTCCTCCCCATTCATCTGATCCTGTTTTATCAGGTATCTTCAGGACTGGCTGCAAAGCTCTCCTCTGTGGCCTAACAGGACTGCTCCTCCCTTGGGGGGTGGGGAGGCCAAAGAGCCAGTCATTGAGTTCCTGTTAGAAATAGTCCTTGTTCCCCTCACTATGGGAAACCAATTGGTTACTGAGCTACCACAGGCTACATCTGAGCAGAGGTTCTAGGTTACATTCATACATGGTCCTTGGTTGCATATCAGTCTCAGAAAAGACCCTGTGCCCAGATATCTTTGGTCCTTGTGGAGCTCCTATCCTTTCCTCATCAGACTAACTCCCCTTCTTTCTTATGATTCCCTGTACTCTGCCAAAGGTTTGGTCATGAGACTTTGCTTTGGAAACACTGCTAGTTAGAGTCTTTCCAATGCACTCAGTAGACTCCTGTCAATGTTCAATGAGCATCCCATCTGTCTTTCAAAACGAGGATTGATAATCTTACCCCATGTCCGCTCTCTTGATTATCTTTTTTAGGTGTATAGATTTCATTATGTTTATTATATCTTATAGGTCTATATAAGTGAGTATATACCGTGTTTGTCTTTCTCCTTCTGGGATATTTCACTCAGGATGATCTTTTCTAGATCCCACCATTTGCCTGCAAATTTCATGATTTCCTCCTTTTTGATTGCTGAGGATATTCTTTTGCCATTCAGTAGCTGAATTTTTTTTTTTTTTTACTTTTTTTGTGTTAGCTATGTTTTTGTTGTTGTTGTTGTTGTTGTTGTTTACATATAGCTTTTAGAATTATCTACTTATATGACAAAAGTTTGTTCTTTATATATTTTACATTTTTCCATATGTTTTCCCTAAAGACTATATATTTTATGATCTATTCTCTTTAAAAACAATTGTAACATCATCTCCATGGACTCAATATATACTACATTTTTGCCACATTTGAGTTTTAATCAAGATGACAGATAAACAAGGATTTGCATGGATTGAGATCAGAATGTTGATAAGTACTTGCAGAATGTGATAATGTGATTTACTCTGGTAGCTACAACGGGCTTTTTTTTTTTTTTTTTTTTTTTTTTTTTTTTTTTTTTTGCTTTTTGCTTTTTAAGTGATTTGTTTCTTTTTAATTTTTATTTTTATATTAATTACAGTTTATTCACTTTGTATCTCAGCTGTAGCTCCCTTTCTCATTCCCTCACAATCCCACCCTCGCTCCCTCATCTCCTCCCATGCCCTTTCCCTGGTCCACTGATAGGTGAGGACCTCCTCACCTTCCATCTGACCCTAGCCTATTAGGTCTCATCAGGACTGGCTGCATTGTCTTCCTCTGTGGCCTGGCAAAGATGCTCCCTGATCAAGAGGAGGTTGTCAAAGAGCCAGTCACTGAGTTCATGTCAGAGACAGTCCCTGTTCCCCTTATTAGGGAACCCACTTGGATACTGAGCTGCCATGGTCTACATCTGAACAGGGGTTCTAGGTTATATCCTTGGATGCAGTATCAGTCTCAGAAAAGACCCCTGTGCCCAGATTTTTTGGTTCTGTTGTTCTTCTGTGGAGCTCCTGTCCCCTCCAGTTCTTCTTTCCTCAGACTAAGTTACTGACATGGACAACTGATAGGAAGAAAACTGGAGATGATTTCTGTTCATATTCTTTGGCCCTGTTTGTTGATGCAGAATAGGATGGTGTCCCTGTGTGAGGCAAAAGCCACTCATCTCATTAGAAACAGG